>NC_072733.1:71263546-71326046 GCF_026930045.1 Uloborus diversus
ATCTGGAATTAAAATGCATTCTGCAAAAACGTTCGAATATTTTTTTTCAATATTACATTTTAATTCTAAAGCATGCACAATAGCATTCGTTCGATGAATCAGTAAACCTTAAAAAATAATATGCCATTGAAAAGTACTACGGAGTTTCTTATAACGATAACTAGTATATCAACGGAATACTAGAATTTGGTGAAACTCTCTACTTGCATAAAGTTAATTTTTTTAAAAGAGAGATATTTAGGATTTATTTAGACCAAGAATAATGTTATTCAGTTTGTAAAAGCAGTTTTTTTTTATTTGTTTATTTTTTCGCACATTCAAATTGAGTTAATTGAACTGAATCCTTCCATTCAATTTCTTACACCAATATAGAAAAAAAGTAAAGAAAGAACCATCATGGAACACAAAGAAGGTTCCTAAAAAATGTTAAAGTAATATAAGAGCAAGAAATTAATTATAAAAAGTTTTTTTATGCATTCATTGCTTGTTATTCGATGGTTACGTTAGTCACGTTACGTTAGTCACACAGTTTTTCGTAAAAGTACCATAAAGGGCCAAAAAAGATTCATCTGTAACAAATCTGTAGTACATTTTTAAAAATAGATTTCTTACCTATTACAAATATATCGACTAATTTTAAATGCCTGTGTAAGTTTCAGAAAAATTTGCCTCGTAACATAAGCATTGTTTCTCAGGGTTGCAAAAATGTTACGTTAGTCACGATGCCTTTTTTGATTAAAAAACACCTGCCAGCGCTTATTTTGCTTCAAATTCTTGGTAGAAATGAAAAATAGTCACCTTGTACATTTTAAATCTGCATATTAAACCAAAACACATTTATTTTTACTCCTGGTGTAAGTAAAAAGAGTTTCAAAATCAGCTGCGAATGTTACGTTAGTCACTATGGAATGACCCTAGTGCATTCTTAAAGATTACAAAAATAATTCTTCTAAATTATGAAATTTCAATGAAGTGTCATTATTAATTAGGTCGTTTATACGCCGCCACGCATCAGGATAACACAAACCAACTTTGTGCGTTTTTTTAGCATTGAAATTATACTTTTAATAAATAACTATTAAGTTTTTCTAATTTTTTTTAGAAATGCTACTATTGTTCTCGGTGAGCGACATGTGCTTAATAAAAAATAAATCATTTTCGAAAAACTTCCGCGCAGCCGCTGATTGTGAGCGAGAGTTTTTAAAATTGATAAATCATTACTGTAAAATAGTGTAAAGTTCATATAAATTTGAAATTTATGTGTTTGAAAATGAGGTGTCACTATTGATGCCTTGCACGAGCTGTTTAAACTAACTTTGTGCGAGTTTTGTGACAAGAAAGATAATCAACTTTAAATTTTATATCAATAATTTTGCATGCACGCAGCTGATTGGGAGACTTTAATAATTGATGTGCATCATTGGGGGGGGGGGGGGGGAGGCTTTCGTGCTCGAAGACTATTTACTCTATAGACACATAAAAGGTGCTAATTGTTCATGAATAAAAAATAACGCAAATCTGCTATATTAAAATGAGCTTCAACTTTACAATATTTAATGACAATTGTAAAGTTGTGCGGTAAGTTACACCCTAAGCCAGGGCTAAGGCAGAAATACAAATACATAAAATACACCGCCAGCTCAGTTACTCCATCGAAAGACTGCAGTTTCGTGCTTTTTAGCACTCATCAGCCCGGAATAGGAAGAAACTGAGCAGAAGACGAAAAACCTCTTAAAGGAGCCAAGAGAGAGAAAACAAACTGGTAGCTAATGTAGAATTAGCACATCAGACGAGTGACCGTAGCAATGGTGCGGTTCAACTCAAAGATTGAAGGCAAAGCTAGGTATTACTTAAAAAAATTCCTGCTCCGGGATACAGCCTGCCAAATATAGCAACGTGTGCGCCATTTCACATTTTCGAGATCAATTTTTTACCGCTTTATCTCGAGAATGGTGCACGATACTGTGTTGCATTTTTTATTTATTTATTTTGTATTTTGTTTTATTTTATTTGAACTACAAGGATTTTCTCCTTAATAAAAATGTGCACTATTCGGAAATAGAAGTTCAATTTTTCTTGCAACAGCCTTAAAAAAATTCTAAATCATTTTTTAATATTTTTTTCCCAAATTGCCAATTTTTAAATTTTTGAATGTTTTGTGTTGATTAGTATCATTGAGTACTACATTTACTGTAAAAGAGAGCTTCCACTTTTGAGTTTAACAGAGGAGAAACAGTTGGGAAAAATGAGGAATTATATTTTTAATGAGAGCAAGAACGCTGTCTTAAGCCGATTTACCGGCCGAAACCGTAATAACGATACTTTTCTCCGCCCGCAACCTTTGATCGTAGTGCCAAAAGATTGTTACCAAAAAACTTTAAATCCTGGATAAAGTGGCAACTAAAAATGAAAATGAGGCTATTTAACTGAACTAGGGGGCTCCGTTCCCTGCTTCCTTCGCTCGCCACCTACTGTTGCTCAATGCCACCTGCGGTGGGTGACTATTGATGATTTTAATCAATGCTTTCACCGCAGGATGTCCTCAGGACATCCTAGATGTCCGGCCAATAAAGGATGACATCCCCTGGATGTTCGGTATTCAACGGTACTAGTATTAACCTGGAAGACATTCACAGTCCGGAGGGGATACGGTTAGAGACATGCAGACGCGCACAGGTTTTAATAGTATAGATTAAAAGTTAATTATGGCCACTTGCTATTAAATAAGATTTTGAATTTTCAAGTCCACCTTTACATATGAGGCAGTGAGAAGCTAAAGGATGTAAGTGGCAAAATTAAAAATTCGGAGATAACCAGTACACGTGGTAGGTGAACCTCTCCTCTGTCTTGGGGCAAGAGATAGTACTAGTAGCCCTGGTAGTTGCTGCTATACAGCATGATTTAGGAAAAAAAAAATCAATTAAAGCCTACCTAGGGGCTAATTTTGAAATGCGTTTTACTCGAAACGTGAAAATGTTCACTTGCATCCCTTTGCTTCTCACTGCCTCATACAGTTCCTCAGAACACCTCTTTTTTTTTAATGCTTCTAAAACCTGTAAAACTCAAAAGTGAAAGTTTTCTTTTTTCGGGGAATGTAGTACTTATAGTGTTCAACAGTAAAAAAAAAAAAAAAGATTTAAATTACTTTCTTCAAGAGATTGCTGCAAGAAAATTGAAGTCATATTTTCAAATGATGCATGTCGTTTGAAGACGTAAGAGAATTTCATATGAAAAAAAAAAAGAACTGCAACAAAATATCGTGCTCCATTCCAGAGAAAACGTAGTTCAAAATTTTTGTCGAAACTCTTGAGAAATGGCGCCCAGGTTGTCATCTTTCTCGGGCTGTATTTAAGGAAAGGAATTTTTTTTTTGGGAGGGGGGAGGGGGAAACAAAAAAGTGCTACTTACTTTTTTTCTGAATTTTAACACATGTTAAATTCAAAAACTTCGGAGACTATGCAGGTAACCCCCCCCCCCCAGACCCCTGCCTGGATTGATATCGACTACACCGAAACTTGATTTCCATCTCATAAAAGAGGGAAATTGTTCAACAAAACAATGTAAGCACTTGTAATATTGAATTAATGCACAAGAGTAATTTTTTCGCAACACGTTCCTGGTCTGAAGGTGAGTTGGGTCACGGTCGGGGAGAAAATGGGATACATGTGCAATTGAATGAGACCAGTAAAGCAGTAACAGCAATTTAAATGATATAGAAACTCACAATATCCCGAACCCTACCTCAAAGCGTGATATCTTTAGTGGACCACCCATAGGTATCACAAAATTTTATGATACTTTTAATTCAGAAATTAATGTTAAACAAAATAAACTTCAATACATTTGTGGTAAACTCATCAATATTTTGAGACATTGGTTGTCTCATTTTAAATTTCAATGTTTCCGCCACAGAGCTATGCCACCTTCAATTACTCCTCCTAGAACAATATTACTACACTAGATTTTTTATTTACGATTATATAACTGTCTTAAACAAAAAATGATTATTTGAGAATTGGGTGAATTTTTTGCACTAGAGCAAAAATAAAGATACAGTCGAATCTGTTTACTAGGGCTGTGGAGTCGGAGTCGAAGTCGGACTGATTTTGGGGTAAAGGAGTCGGAGTCGTTAGAAAACATGCCGACTCCGGGCTTCTTTTTTCTTTAATTTTCACTGGGCTCTCCTTGCATTTTGTTTTTAAACTGACTACCAATTGGTTTGATTAACTGTATAAAGGCCTATAGCAAGAAAATAACAGTTGTTGGCAACCAGCTGGCTTGATTGTTTATCGAACTTTCTGCAATAGCTCATAACGCCGTCCCCTACTTAGCTTTTTATTTAAAACTTTCTTAAACTAATAGCAACTGTCAACAAACGGTTTTGTTGCCTAACATGTTCTAAGTAATCACTCTCAAATAAAAATAACAATATATTTTTTACTTCAATATCAGTTATAAAATAGTAAAAGAGATGTATTCCTTGAGCAAATCGAAGCCCGTAGCTCGGGAAGAAACTTCTGAGAGTGTTCGGTAAATTCAAATAAGCGAATCCAAAAGGTCCGATAAAATATATGGTATCTTGGTTACAACACTCAATAATGCAGTTAATCTTAAAATATCCATATTAGGGTACGAAACAGGGAACCCCGCTCTGCTATGCCATCTAGGGCTTCCAGAGAACGGACCTTTCGGCCGGGGCCCCCCTACCCGTAAGGGAACGAGAACTAAACCACTTACGACTCTAGACACCGTGGACCCAGGTACGGACCTGACTCCGGTGGTGCCCATTGCCTACTCACTGTCCCACTCGATAGCCGTTGGGCAGATACAAATCTGCTCACACGCAAGTAAAGAGTGGTCGTTTTACATACGTGGATGCTACACCATCGTAAAACCCTCCCCATTTACCCGGGCTTGGGACCGGCATAGGGACAGGCCTGGCCCCTAAAGACCAGACCCCACCTACGGCTGGGTTATCCATATTAGGGTATCTCAGCAGT
Organism: Uloborus diversus; assembly: GCF_026930045.1. Taxonomy (NCBI): domain Eukaryota; kingdom Metazoa; phylum Arthropoda; class Arachnida; order Araneae; family Uloboridae; genus Uloborus; species Uloborus diversus. The sequence goes on from NC_072733.1 coordinate 71,268,547, forward strand.
CGATAAAATTAAAATTAAAAATTTAGCGAAGAAGAAACATAGGTAGAGTAAAAGCTATTCGTACAAAGCAATATACCGCCACATTTTGTACAAAATGCGCTCCATACGTACATGTACCTAAACTCTCCCCGTAATATAGGACTCTATTTTTGTTGAAATTTTATAGATAAAATGTAATTTAAGATTTATTGGAGAAATTTTTCAGAATTAAATTATATTTCTCATAAACTCTGAAATTAACTTTGGGTGTCAGCCGATGTGAACCATCCCTCTCAAGAAAAGTTTTTTACTTAATAAAAGTTTTTTTTTTTTCCTTTTTTCCACGATTTGTTTACAACATCTATTTGTTAAACATTGAAGAGGAGCAAATTAATCTTTTTCAATTTTTTAAAAAATGGCATTTTTAAGCAATCTCACTTTTAAAACCGTACCGATTGGAAAATTTGATTTTAAAATTGAATTTCTAATGTATGCATCTTAGGTTTTTTAATAAAATGCAACGCGAAAATTTCATAGTAAGGACTACATATTTCAATGTGTGTTTAGTTTAGAGGTTTACCCCCTTCTCATAAGAAGAGGAAAATTGAAAAAAAAAAAAAAAATTAAAGCCGGAGTCGGACGTTTTAAAATCCAGGAGTCGGAGTCGGGCCATTTTCCTTACGACACCGCAGCCCTGCTGTTTACTTCGAACTTGCTTATCTCAAAAACCTCTCTACTTCAAAATTTTTCATTTTCCCTGCATTTTTAGCACAAATTCAACGTTTTCTGCCATGTTTATCTCGAATAAATTTTCCCGAAAACCTCCATATCTCGAATCTTGGTTACTTTTAATTTCGAATTTGATACCCAGCGATCTTTATCAACAGCAGAACTTGGAGATAAAAAGTCTTTTTTTCTAAATTAGTAGCCATACAATCCTCCAATTCTAATGTGACATGCAGCCCAGAGTACCAGAAGCACGTATCTAGGGATTCCATTCACTTGAAAACTGTAGGCAAGGGTATTGCTTGAAAAGGATTCGTGAGTTTTACTTTCGAGTCATTGAAAACAGTCGTTTTGTTGCTCTTTCTGGGTTTATAGTGTCAAAATAATTTCCGTTCTTAAAGGTAAACATAATATCGAAGTAATGCTTAAACGTGTAATCATAACAAGTCATACGGTAAAATGTTCAGTAGAGGAATCTTTAAACTCTTTGACTTTGTTCCAATTGCTCCTTTTTATAACTTTATCGAAACCTCCTTATCTCGAATTTTTCTTCTCTCTCGTGAAATTCGAGATAGAGAGGTTTAGATATATTATCTTCATATTGAAGTTTTTTTTTTTGGAGCTTTTTTGCTGATACTTCAGTATTCAATAACTAATTACTTTATGTAATATTGTTTTGATTTTTATAGCACATATTGGTGAGAAACAAAAATTTTGACAACTAAAAAACGTCATTTTTTGAGTCCTAACATATAATTACTAATGCAATGAAGAACTCATTATTAACTGCACAGTACTGCTGAAATACATGAGGAGGCTACAATAGCAACAGCTTGAAACAATAAGTCTCACAAAATACTCTGTATTTATGATGAATTGTAATGTATAGTTTTTGTTTCTCATAAATTTCTATAATCTCATGCGTGTAAATTGTTCAGTTTCACAATGCTATACATTGAAGCAATGGAATCCTTTGAAGAAATGAATTTCATCCATGATGTAAGAGCAATGCAGAAAATAAATCCACATTGAAATTTATTGTAATTGACATGAATATCAAGAAATAATATCTTGTTCTTGGTAATGAAGTAAGATGAATGTAAATGTAGTTGTAAAAGCATAATTTATTGCACATATTAGATAGAAAAATACAACAATCACATAAAACAGTTTTCATATGAGTAATTTACAAACCAAAATAAATATGAGTAGTTTGGGAACCAGATGAGTAGTTAATTCACAATTCAGAAATTGCTCACACTACAATAGGTAAACATATTATGTTGCCAGTCACAATCATTGTCAAATTACATTGTTATACTCAATCAAGTGAGCAACTACCAAAGGATCTGGCAATTTTGAAAGTGATAAAAAATGCAAAAGATGGGATAAAAAATTACTTCATTTAGGTTTCATGCAAACTCTAAATGCATCTCCACAACCTTAAAAAGCTTCTTTACTTAAAGACTTTCCAACACAGTAAAATAGTTTCCCTTCCTTACTGTTCAGCAACTCCTATATTAACAATTGCAAGTCATCTATTTTTTTATTTATATTCTTTCTAATTTATTTATGTACATGTAAATATGTGAGGGTATTACTTTATATTATATATGTTATATATATGCACTGCACAGCATAAAAAAAGAGCACTATGAAAAGGCAACAATGCCTGATCTAAGAGGGGAGCAAATTGGAGCCTTTGCCTCAGGTGGTAACTTCTGGGGGTGAAAAATTCACCTTTTTTCTATGTTTTTTTTTTTTTGAAACTAGATATAAAAACTTGAAGGAAGATGGGTAAGGGCAGAAGTTTCCAGTTTTTGTCACCGCTTGGAATATAATCATACTTTTGACTCTGAAAGGCAATGTAATGTCATAAAAATTGATAGAGAGGGAATGCACATGTTGGGTCAGTTTGAGTAAATGGAAACTATCAGCACTATTCTTACTTGTATTGTTCTTTGAAACTAAACTATAAATGAGTGGAGACTAGGCAACATATGAATCAGAGTACAGTCGAGTCCCGACTTACGCGAGGGATGCGTTCCAAGACTCCTCGCATAAGTTGAAATTTCGCGTTGTGGAAAAATATATGCATACAAATTTTTTAAAGCATACCAAATACTTTAAGGCACTTATAAACACCCCTCAAACTGCTCTAAAGCATTCCTTAATCATTACAGTTTCTTCCACAAAGAACTGAACTTTTACTGTATTTAAAAAATAAAAAACTGTTATTCAACATGAAATACTTAAGATGCACAAAATAAATGACCAATGGGAATAAAAGGTATAAAATAAAACAACACTGCATGCAGTAAAATTTAAATGATGCACAAAATAGTACTGCACAGTAGATACAGTAGCAATATTTACGAGTTAAAAAATGAGGATAGTGATGATTTATGCTCCAAGATCAGATCGTTATTCTTATCTAATACATTTTTAAATACGCTTCACCTTTTATTTAAAACGTTTCAGTTTGTGGCTACATCTCCTCTACCTGATCTTTTTATTAATCCACAATGCAAGAGCGCGCATAGCTTCCATTTTCATAATTTTTACTTTGATAGACTGCTCTGCAAGTTTCAATATTGAAACTAAGTTCTAAACTTTTACGGACATCTTTGTGTTTTGACTTTTAATTGTACATATGGAAGATTTACTCCTACTTATTGTCGCGCTACCTTCGACGTTTTGTAATTGTTCAAGCATATCGAGAATCTTAGCCTTTTTAAATTTTTTTTTATCGGAAACTTTCTTTTTCTTCACATTTTCAAACTTTAGATGAAGGTGACACTAAGGTGCTATTATGGTTATTTGATGTACTAGATCAGCTTGGCGTGGGAACTTTGGCTGTCAGTGATGCTCAAAGGGACGTAATAACATTCACGAAATCAATATTTAGTAGCCAATAAGAAGCTGATACTTCCTTCTAAAAAAATTCATGTTGTGGGCGAAAAATTCGCGATAACTCTAAAATTCGTTACTTGTGAAAAATTCGCATTATAGCCATTTCGCATAAGTCGGATCGCGTTGTAGCGGGAGTCGACTGTACTGTGTGTTTTCAAAATGCTGTGTAGGCATCATCATTGTCTGAAAATAACACTGAACCAAACTTACACCACCAAGGTTGTTTATCAGTCTTACACTTCCATCTCCAGCAGATCTACAAAGAATAAGTAACTGGTTTGTGGTTTCCTCTAGTTTTGCTTATCATGTGGCAGGTTACTAAGAACATTTTATCATCATGACTCCCTTCTTCCCTGCCATTTGATACATAATTTAGGGGTTTCCATTTACTCCATAGCCATACATACTGTGCATGGAGGAAAATGGAGACAACTAGTCATTCTTCCTATTTTTTAGAATATTACATTTTAATGTAAATTATACTTTTGTGTATATGTCATATATATTTAGAATACAATTAAATTTTTTTATGAATTTCCTCTTGATATTGTTTCAGATTAAATTTAGATTATAAAATGGTCACACAAAATCTATGGGTCGGAGATTTAGTATCGCTGCTGCAGAGTTTCTTAATCTTCTAAACTGATTGTATATATAATGGTCATGAACAAGATTTCCCTCTCTAACAAACAGGCAAAAAAAGATTTCACATAACCAATTATTTTCAGTGAGCATAGCATTGGTGCAATACACAACATTTTATTTCTCATTTCATCCAAAAGAAAGTGAAGCATCTGAAGTGAAAACTTCCAAATTTTATTTGCATTCCATTCACCCTAATTGACTTTAAATAAATGACATCTGAATATAAGTTAATGCAAATAGTTTCAATATTGCACCAAAGTATTGACATGCTTTCAATGTACTTCTGATGCATACCAGGAATGATCTGCTATTGTGTCAGATGGTACCTCTAACTATTAAACACACAAATGAGTGGGCTGGCATTCAACATTGAAAGATCAGATTAGCTGTATCTCCTAGAGGCTTTCAACCCTAGACTATCATCACGCAAACACTTCTCAAGCAGTAGTACAGAAAGCAATTACCTTCTAGGCTAGGTTTCTGGTCATAACTGTCCCTATATGAATATAAACCATCATAGTAGGATTGGAAATATGTAATAAAATTAAGGGTTTTGGGAGGGGTTTTGACCCCAAAACCTTCCTCCTTGTTGCACCTCTGCAACCAAGACTTACAGATGAACACCATACTGGCAAATCAGTTTTACAACTTTTTATTCATGACACCATCATAAGCTTTGGCATCAGTAATTTGTTGCCAATGATAGTCAAGGGGTGTCTAGTGTGAAAACTGCTTTCAGCTAATATCCATGACACAGTTCTCCCAAATACCAATAAGCATCTAAAGCTTCTGGCATATCCCACAAAATGTTGAGAACAGATTATGGGGCTTCCCCTTTGAATGGATTGATGTATGCACTCTGTTTTACCTAGACGAATACCTTCTTTTTGAAGTTAATATATATTTCATTCTTCAACATCTGAGGTTCAAACTAAATATACATTGGTCACATCTAAATACATTTCAGCAGCAACATGATGATAAAACCTTTCACTCACACATATGCTGTACAATTACAACCTTCATTGCCATCATGGTATGAATTAGGTCTAATGTGTAAAAAGTTATTTAAAAAAAAAACAAAAAGTAGAAGTGCATAAGTTGAGCTCCCAAGCAAATTGAAACCTGAGTCTATCATAACTTCCTCCCAACCTAGTTCCTGTATGTTGAGCATTTCTAAATTCTGTATTCACTAAGAGAATAAGACACTCCCTTCATGTATAATTTTTTTCCCTTTTATCCTGTACCATATTCAGATGACCAACTTACACTTTATATCATCTGCATAACTAGTTCAGTTCCCTGTTTCCTAAAAATCTTCACATTAATACAACCATGTATACATAATGAGTGATTCCTAGAGTTTGCATTTCACTATTTTTTCCCTCAACCAATTTTGGCATAAACTTTCAAACAATAAACGTTAAAATAACAACTTAAGTTTTCAAGTTATAGAATGTCTAATAAAAATAAATCATGACTTTTAAAAGGTAATAATTACCCCTTTTGTGAAGAAACTGCTGCCTTTACTTCCTCTGTGTCAGTGTATTCTGTTGAGGCACTTGCATCAAGGAACACACATCATAATGCCTCTGAGATGCTGGATTTACATGGCCACCTGATTTTTTTACCAGCTGTAAAAGTAATTATAATAAATTTACTGTATAAAAATGAAAATAATAATATAAACATCAAGAATTATCATTGGGATTACATCAAGCATCAAATTTTTGAAATTTTAATTCGTGAATAGAAGACAGAAAAATTAAAGTATGTATTGGTAGTGCATTTATAACAACATCAGATACAGTTCAAACAAATTTCATAAATTTACTTATTTTATCACTACAAGAAAAAATTGGATTCTTTTTATTTAAATAAAATTCTTTTAAATATTAAAATTGGATTTTTTAAAAACTGAGTTAAAAGATTTTAGATATTATTTATGCTACATCTCTGTAAGACATTATTAAAAATATACTAAAAACCCAAATTTTAAGCTATTTTCATGGCATTAACCATTTTCTAAGGTGTATATAAAGATAAATCAATCTCAGTGAGCATGCATGATTCATTTTAAGACTCGAGACTCGAGGTATAATAATACTCTGTAAGTGTAGGGAAAAAATGAGAAAAATTAATTTTAATTCTCTTTTACTTTTGAAAGTGGAAATAAGTCGAGTAATTGAGTCATGTTTATATGAAAACTCACTTTTCTTATTGATCTTTAATTTATTTTTTAAAATTATAATCACAAGAAAACATAAGTTAGTAACAAATTTGGATAATATCTATTATTAAAACTGTAACAGAAGTTGTTTGTACGCAATGCGGACCAATGTACTCCGGGCCAGGGGCACCTTGTCCACTTCACAAAGTTCTGGAAAAAAAGTTAATGAATTGAGCATTTTTGAGAAAATTTGGGTTGATGAGAAACATTTAATGAAACTCATGTTGAAAAATCCAACTGCTCATGTAATTTTTTGACGAGATAAAAAATGAAAAATAGAAAACTCAACATTGTTCATTCCTCTCAAACAATTTTACAAATATTTAGATCCAACAGTCTTTAAGGGTTACCGATAAAAATAGTGTAGAGAACAAACTTGTGAAATCAAACATTAAGTTTTTAAGTTTGAGTGGAAAAGTTGAAGCCTCAGCCAGAAGCGCCTCAATGAAAGGTCATGGGAGGTCACTGTGCCCTCCCCTAAAATTCTACTATTAGCAAATTTTGTCCAACGACTCAGTAAATTTTGAGACAGCAGTGCAAAGTTGTTTTTTTTTTTCATAATGATGCCTAATGCCTTACTTCATTAGATGAAGGTCTGTGTGAATGCTCCTATTTTGTCAAGCAGTAAAATCTAAAAATTTAGTTGATAAATTGAGATTCACCCACTCCCAAAAATTTAAGTTTGGGGTGCCCCTGGCCAGAGCTAAAAAATAATGTGCACTGATATTTTTGATGAGTAAGGAAATTAAAATTCCCTCACGAACAACAAATGAAAACTAGTCACGATAAGAACAAACATATAGTACACACAAATCTGAGTCTACTTCTGGTGCGCATATTATTCTAACTTTAAGAATATAGATATGCAGTGAACATTTTTGCATACCCGGAACAACATTATTTCACTCTACAGTAGAGATGAGATGAGCTCAGCCCGGGCCCGAAGCGGGCTCAGGTTTTAGAACCGAAAATAGGTTTTAGGCTCGGGCGGGCTCGGACTCAAGCAAAGATATTCAATCGTCCACTTCCAAACTAGTTCAAAGCAAATAAACATTTTTCTACTGTGAGAAAATGATAGGAACATTTAAATCAGTTCAATCAATGTGAAAATTTAACCAAAAAAAGAAAGAAATTAACGCTTATTTATAGTGTTTTTTTGTTTTTTGATATTATTATTGCAATATATCATACAGTGATGCATTTGAAGTGGAGCATTTTGAGAAAATTTAGAAACTTCTGTTAATGAAGAACATTTGACATAACATTTTTCATTAACAGAGAGATCATGTCAGACTGTAGAAGGCTTGGTTTTTGATACAAGCAAATTTCTTTCAGGCTCGGGCGGGCTTGGATTTTGGTCCGAGACAACATCTCCCGGGCTCGGCTACAAATTTTCGGGCTCAGGCGAGCCCGGGCTCTCAAAAATAAGTCTGAACTCATCTCTACTCTACAAGTGTGAACAAATTCATTTCTTTTTTAAACCAGTTTCAAACAATAAAAAAAATGTTGCAGCTGTACCTTTTCAAGAAGAATCAATTTCATTTGTTAAAAATAAACTTTAGGTAGGAATGAAACATAAAATAAATTGATCATCCCTAATCAAACTTTAAGTGATATATTTAGAACAGTATGTCACTTTGTTGTAAATGTATGCACAAATGCTGCATCAGAAATAAAAAAAGCTATCATCTGTGTCACTTATTTAGATAGTCTTGAGAGCAGCTATTAAATAAAACGTTGAAAAACTAATAATTCTTTAATATCCCATTATTTTAAGCTAATATGCTCTCCAGGAAAATAATTAATACATAAAATGGTGCACGTAACTTGTTTCATATTGTCTCATAACAATCAGCTTTAAAACGAAGCTAGTCATTAATTTCCATTTCTATGTGCATTTAATAATAAACACTAGTCCCTGAGGGATTTTTAGCTGCAGCTAAAAATATTACAGGAGGATCAGTTAAGCATTCAATAATGGTTCATAAAGATTCAAGTCACGAACCGTCAATTCATGAAGAAATTAATGGTTTATAAGTGTCTAAAACTCAATAATCAAATGCTTATCCAATACTGTTTGTTCAATGTACAGAGAAATTTACACCAGTAAATTCTGATTTCATATACAGATCAAAACAGTACTTTACTCAATAATGACAAAAATGAAAATTTGGTAAAAATAAGTCCAAATAAAGAAAAATTTCGAAATATAACTTACATTACGACACAAAACGATTCGAGTGCTTTATTTACTACTTTAGATGTCAAGCATTGAGCCCAGTAAGTGCATAGAGTATGTAAATTATCACTTCCTCGACGATAGTTCGATATTGGTTGACATAAAAACATCGTCTGGTCGCAAAATATGTTAAGAAATGAGCACGGTTACAGTTAACTAGATGCTTAAGAGCTAAATATCGGTGGCTCGTAGTGTTGTGTATCAAAATGGCGCGAGCTTGATAAAAGGAATGCCGGAGGGGGATTGCGCCGAAGGCTAGGACCACCCATGGAGTTAATTAGCACACCCTGCTGCGCAAGTAAGTTTTGGGGTTGCATTATTTGGCGTATTCTCGCTTAGCTGGCGATTTGAATAAATCTAGTTTTTAATACAGTTAAAGCATGGGTTGAAGTTAAAATACACGAAGAGTTCAATATAGTTAATGACGCAGTTAATGCAGGGCTCAGCTACGTATAACAGATAACTCTAAAGATAGTTCTTTTTAATTTAAATCTGCAATGAACTTTCAAAAGTACTGCTGAAATATTAAAATTAAACGGTTTAGATGAAATTTTCACTGTTAACTACTTATTTTAATTGGAATATCTTAGCATGTTTAAAAAAATTGTGTATATCTTGAACAAAATCGATGCATTTTAACTGAAGGAAAGTATTTTCAGTGCAAAGTATGTGAATTAATTTTTAATGAATTAAATCATTGAACTTTTTTTGAGTTTCCTTCACATTTGAAAGTTTTAACTTCTAAGGTCGTGTTCGAATAGAGCAGCCAATTAACACTAGCTCACTGAGGACTATCCAGATACGTTCTATATAGCATCCCTTTCTTATATACAGAATTTCAGGGGAGGGGGAGGGGTGATAGGGCTGACTGCGCCACTGCAATTTTTAGGGGGCTTGTTTTAAGGGGATTTTTTTTACTTTTTTCGGGGGGCTTCGTGATAATTAGGGGGTGCGCCCTTGCTCCTAGGGAGTGAGCACCCCTGAGAATTTAGTTCTATAGAGTTACTGATTATCAGCGATCATATATGAAAACATTCTACAAACGCTCACCGCATTTAATGAAATCAACCCCCCCTGGTAAACCGTTATTTCCTTTCGAACACAACAATAACTGTGTCTAAATGTTTAGCAGAGACACCACTTCTAGGCGTGCATTTCTTTATGTAAATTAGTTGTGATAGGGAAGTCAACCCCCCTTCCCTCAAAGAAAAAAAGAAGGAACAAGTTTTTTCCCATAATTTTAATAAAAACAAAGAACAATGGTGTGGGTTTGAACATAATACAGCCAGATTCAGAGGAATAATAAGCCATGATTATAGAAAACGCAATTTGCAATGCAACATGCCCACCTCTCTCCCTTGTCTCTTTCTTAAAAATTTAGGCGCTTACAGTCGAGCGTCACTGACGGGTACTATGAATCGAAAATTTTTGGGATCCCCTGATAATTGGTGCACTTGTCAATTTTGATGTTTTCGAAATAAAGGGGGAGGGAGGGGATAATTCCAAATTTTTCTTTAAAATCACATATTTCGGACAAATTATGTTCATAGAATTACAAAAGCTATCAAAAACTCTTCCTATCCTAATTCATAACTGAAAGCGAAACCTTAAATTGCTGTTGTAATTAATTCTACCCAAGGGCGCCCATATAAGGGGTAAGGGGGGCTCAAGCCCCCCTCCCCTAGAAATAAGAATTTCCTTGCTTTTAGTGCTTTTTTCTTTGCAAAAATGTATAAAATTTCTTTTCCAATCATAAATGAAATAAATTATTAAAAATTTCACATTTCAATGTCTCTAATCTGTACAGAAATCAGTTTCCATGGGGAAAATATTCTGCTAAACCATGGGGAACATTTTGAGCCCCCTTAAAATTTTGCATATGGGCGCCCTTGCCAAAGACCAAAAAGGACCCCCCCCCCTCTCCTTTTTTTAAATAATCGACTATATAATCTCGCAGTATAAATAATTCTGCCTATATTGTTTATAACTGCCACAAATAAGTAAAGTAAATTAAATTATGAGTTTGAATTTTTATTTTATAAATAATTGAAAAAATTCCATTATATGATCAGCATGAAATTTAAAATAAATAATGGTTTCTTAAATGAACCTATAACTATAGCTCCCTCTCTTCTGTTTAACAATAATGAACATACTATATTGCTATAGAAATGGTACGATTTGAATTTATGTTCTGTCAGCTTTTATCACATTACTGAATATTAGTCGCCACCTTTAGTTTTTGCATGGCATACATTTATGAGGCCTCTTTATGTCTAAAATGAGTTTTGTGCAGGGTTGGTATAAAACCGGTTTTTTTGATAAAACCAAAAGAAAAACTTTTTTTTTGTTGTTGTTTAAAGCAGATTTTTTTGGTTTAAACCGAGTTTATTTGGTTTTTATTACTATTCGTAAGAAAAGCAATTTTACTTTAGGAAAATCAGGAAGGTTTTATACATTGATTGTTAAGGACTGTTTAATATTCATATTTGTAACTAATTTCTTTGTAGTTAATTAAACAATTAAGAGTAAAATCTTGTAATTTCATTTCTTCATACTTAGAGATTTCTATAGGAGAATATTGTTTGATTTTTTTTAAAACTGTTATAAAAAATACGATACATAAATGGGTCTTAATATAAATAATTAAAGAAATAATTTACTGTGATAGTTCAGACATTAATTACAAGTAACCATTAATGAATTTTGCAAATTAATTTCCTCTTAATCATAGCCATCTACTATAAATAAAATAAAATAATAGTTTAAAAAACTAAAAAACACGCTTTCGTAGCAAAATAAACTAAAAAGTGAAAAATAATCTTTGGATGATAGTAGTTGACCAATCACTTAATTTTAATGTAATACAAAAAACCGTGGAGTGCTGTCGATTTACATTTTTGCATGGACAACAAATGGAAGAAATTCAAGACAACTGATAAGAAGCCCCCCACGCTTTTTTGTATTACATTAAAATTAAGTGATCTGTCAACTACTACCCTAGTAGCACCCGATATCTTAGCGTCATCCGTACGTCATTGCCGTATATCGTTTCATCTACCCGATATCGTATATCGTTTCTACTGTATAGCTCGTCATCGGCACGATATCACACGAAACGGCATTTTACAAAATTGCTTATAATAGTCAAATTTCAAAACTGTACAGTTATTTTATGAATAAAATGGAATAAATCAAAAATAATTCAGTTTTAATAAAAAAAATTCAAATATTTGAAATTTCACGCACTTCTCTAATCGCGACGCGATGACGCTTACGTTATCGTTACAATGACGCGTAAACGATATAGGCAGATATCGCGAACGATGACTGCACAATGACGCTTGCGTTATCGTTACAATGACGCGTGACGATTTTGTCAATGGCGCACGCTCTGTCGGATTAGACATCATTTTATATCGTGACCCGATGACGCAGCGATATAGGATTGGTTATTTTCACGATATCGTCGTACGTCATTGTAATTTCTCTTTTTTTTTTTTTACTTGTACCCATTTATATTGGATAGTCACTCCTCTCTAAACAAGAAATTTCGAAAAATAACTTATTCTACGTTCGAAAATAGGTTTCATATTTTTTCATTTTTTTTTTAGGAATGACAACGATATTTTTCGCTTCTTCCAGAAGCCAGAGGGCGTTCGCGCTGTTTTCTAATTCAAATTTCAAGTGTAAACAAACATTTGCTTCGAGCGAACGTGGAAAATTTCATTATTAATTTTCGGGATCTACATTATGACATTTGACTGTTTTGTGTCAACAAGCTCTAAAATTCAAAGTCAAACTCTAAAATAATGAATTTGTGTTTAAAATTTAAACATTGTTTTAGCGACAGTGAGTTTGAATGCAAGGTAATGGAACTCTGTTATGGCTGAAACATGATTTTTTTGTTGCTAATTGAAACTAAATCACAAATTTAATTCCTTATGCAAAGCTGCTTCAGTAAATTTATTTCAGATGAAATTCCATTAAAACAAACACTTGCATTGTATATAACTAGGTTTAGTATTTTTTTAAACGGTACAATAAAAATGGCTGATATGCTTGCCTGCTCCTGGATTATCTATCTCATTACTAGAAATGCTGCAATTTTGAATATTCTACAGCAAGATGAATTATAGTTTGACATTTTTTCCCCAATAAATTTTGATTTTCTTATTATGTCCCCCCCCCCTTCCCCTGGCATTTTAAGAAGACCCTGTGCCCTTTTTTAGTATTTCTCAGTACACTGTCCTTGCGGGAAAAAAACACAGAAGATCTTGTTTTAAAAATAGGCCAAAAAGCACCGGTGGAATGGTTTAATTGATGGAAAAAAACTGCTTTTCTTTTCTGCTAATTTAGTAATTTAAAACAGTTTAGTTGACTGATTGCAATTTTAATTTACAGCATATTGCATGCTTAATTGAAAAAAATGTTGTTTTTTGCTGGATTCTTTTCGATTATTGTTATCAAACTATATTTGTCCCAAAGTTATTGCATTGAGCGTTACTGTACTGTTTTTTCCTAACATTTGCAATGTGTATATGTCCATTGCCTCGCTCCCCGTGAAAAAATTTTAAATGATGGGCTTAGTGTGCACTAGAACTGCCTGAAATTCTACATGATGGTTGCAACAACAGACAAGAAAGCTAGTGAAATAGAATTCCAATATATACAGTGAACTCTCGGTAACTCAAAGTCCCAAGAACGTGGTTAAAACCTTCCAATAATCAGCAGTTCAAGTTACCGTAATTTCCTTTCCTATCATTCTCAAGTATAATTTTTATTTTGTTTCTCAAGAATAGTGCCCGATACATAAACTATTATAACATGCATAGTTTGGATAAATTAAATATTAATATGTATTAAATAAAAATAACTTTACAGCAGGGTTGGCAAGGTTTTGGACACTACGGTAAAAACCATGGTAAAAACCCTGGTTTTTACCGTCCGGTCCAAAACCCTTGTGTCCGAAAGTGTCCAAAACTATATTTTTTGAAAAATTGTATTTTTGAGGAAACATCAAAAAGAGAATTAAAATGTATCAAAGTAATGTTTTATACTGAACATTTTTTCAATGAGAACATTCAACTTATTTATGCAGCTGATTTTCATCTAGAGGCCTAGTCTCTGCCCAATACGTAAAAATTTAACGCATGCAACGCCCACCCGTGACGTCACTTTTACGTACGCAACAAAATTCGCTAGTCTCTGCCCTTTCTTACCGGACGCAAAAGGCAGCTGCCAAAACGCGAACGTACGGTAAATTAACGCCATGATTTTTCTGGCGTAAACCTTTCGTACGTACGTTTAAGAGTCAAAACAAAGATGGCTGCTGTATTCGCCGCGCAATGAGTTTTATGAAACTTGCTGAACTATTGGAACTTATCGAAAGAAAAGTATTGAAGAATCATCACACGCGTTGGATATTTTTGATGCAAGGTTTGTCAAACTTTATAAATAGATCAAAAGTTAAGTGATTAACGCCACAGAAGTGAAACATTGCTTTCCCTCCTGTATATAGGGTTACCAGCTAATTTGCGAGTACATTCTTCGTCACTGTTCTACAAACACAACATCATTTTTCATTCTTAGCGTTCATTTATATTTATTGATAAGAGTGAAGTAAAAGATCTTGCACCATGGCCCTACGAAATTTGCTGTTGATTTTGTTTGTACAGATAAATTATTTTCCGACAGGTAAGTGGGTCATTCCATTTTAAACCAAGCAATAAAATAAACAAAATTCTCAAGCTGATCGTTTCAGATTTTCAAGAAACTCTGCGAAATCCTACTACTCTCTGACACCTCAAATGTATATAAACTTTTAAAAAAAATCTATCTTACACAATTGATCAGTAACTAATGTCTGAGTTTGTTAAACACTATTTTCTCGGCAGTGTTTTGAAATGTTATACCTAACTCAAGTTCTATGGGAGCTTCAGAGTTGCATAATAGCTCATTTTAAAGAAAACTGCATATGCCTTACTTTGATGTGTAACAACACAAATATTTCAGATAAAAATATTTTTTCACAATTTTAAATTTTGACATTGTGTCTCAAAAATTCAGGGTTTTTTTTTTGTAATGTATTATAATGAATGCATCCCAAATGTTCAGAGTGGGCTCAGAACAGTTGCAACAAATATTGTAGGATAATTTTTACAAAAATTGGCTTAAAAAAATCCTGACTAGTGTTATGCCGGATGTCCGAGGGAAGATAAAGATGTGTATCCTTATCTGTTTTTCCCAGATCTTAAACAAATCTTTTATATTCTTAAATTTCAACACATATTTGAATTCTAAATATAGATAGGCATGAAACACTCTTAAATTCTATGTGTTTTCATTTTGTTAAATAAGGTATCATTTCAGAAATTAAAAAAGTTAATTTTTAAACCCCGACTCTATTAGGAAAGAGATAATAAGTTTGACATGTATATTTGTGTGTGTTTGTGGAATCGTAGCTCCCAAACAGATGAAACGATTTTGTTCATTCTTTTTTACGCTCAAAAGGTGACTTGACCTTTGTGTTCTTAGCTTGGTCTCATCTTTGTAACACTAATTACCCAGGGGTGTCCACCTCTTCCCCAAATACAGCAGAGAAAAATAACCTTGAAAACAACCCTCCTAAAATTTTCAATGCCGTAGTCTGACCTTCCCTTGGTGGACACCTATGAATTAATGAAGATATTAATTAAAAACCAACATAGTGTTTTTCGCAGTTTGAACAGTGAGATCTTATATATGTGCGTTTAAATATTTGGACTAGTTGAAAGAATGAAATTTTCTGCGTTGAATATTTGTTAGGAATTTCCAAGTAGGAGTTATATCTTGTTTACACAATAAAAGAAAATTTTGAGTTCAATGTTAAACCTTTATGCTTGCGAGTAATAGCAATTTCTTTGTTGCTCCACGATTTAAAATTTATCTACTTTCAGTTTCTGGCGTGTACTGACCCACAAGTAGTTCTCACGGATCTAGACACTAGTGATCCCTATCCGCAGATCTGAACTTTTAACGATCCAGCACATCACTAGTTATAAGTTTTTTTTTTTGAACTACATAGCTGTACAATAGCTCATTTTAAAGATAACTTCATTATCTTTCATCTCTGATTTGTAAGTTAAACATTTTTTTATTCCAATAATTTTAAAATTATGTACTTTTTAAAATTTTGTTGAACTCTGAAAATGTTTGGCCCTATTCACTAAAATACAGTAAAGATCATGCTCTTTTTTATAAAATGACACTATTCTCAATTTTTTTTAATTTGAAAATTTTGGGAAAGAGAATTTTTTTCCGAAAAGTATTTAAGTTACACATTCAACTGAAGTGCATGTCTTTCTCTTCAAAGTGAGTTATAATACAGCTCTGTAGCTCTCATAAAGCTTGAATTATAAAATTTTACGCACTGCCAGCAAGTTAGAAAGAAGTGCTGTGCTTTTTAACAACTTTCAGAAATTAATTACTAATCATGTATGAAAGTTTTTTAAAAATTATATACAGTAAAACCCCTCTAATACGGACACTAATGGGACAATTTTTTTGTTGGCAATAGAGGGGTGTCCGCAGGACAGAGATTTAACAATGTTATTTTCTTTGAAATCGGAGAATAAAATATTGTTCACATCAGTGGGGTGGCCGTTTGGAGGGGTTTTACTGTTACATTTAAGATGTCAGAGAGTAGGGCTTCTGAAACTTTCATGAAATTTGAGACGGTCAGGTTGAGAATTTTATTTATTTATAGGTTTGATATATGATCCATTTGCGTGTCGAATAATATTAATTTGTACAAATAAAATAAACAACAATGTTTCTAGGGCCAAGCTGCAAGATCTTTTACTTCACTCCCATCAGTAAATATAAATGAATACTAGGAATTAAAAATGATGTTGTGTTTACCGAATGATGAGGTAAATTAGTTGGTAATCCCATAATGATGAATGAGCAAATGAGCTGGTAATATTGCTGACGGAAAGCAATGTTTCATTGCTGTGAGGTTAATCTGAACATTTTGGTCAGAAAAAAAGTTTGACAAACTTTGCATCTAAACTATTCAACACATTGTATAAGACTCCTGAAATACTTGTCTTTTGATGCATTCGAATATTTCTGCTTCTTTTTGTTGAACACTCAAAGCAGCAAATTCATCACTCAGCAGCCATCATAGACTTTGCACATAATAGCTATAAGCTCAGGTACACATGTATACTTCCGTAGGACTCCCTTAAACTACAGTAGGGTCTCATTTCACAATTTTCCATGGGTGGGGGGGGGGTCTAAAGATTTGTGCGCAATAGATTATATAGGAAGAAACAAACTGCGTACACACAATAATGCCAAATTTGATTGTTTCTAAAATTCAGAGGGTTCCCTTACCACCCAATTGATGGATCTGGAATTCCTGTTCTTCACTATACATATCATCATTCCCATAATACACATCACAAAATTTTACACAGTTGCGGAACCAATAAATGCACATTTACATCAATGTTCATTGTTGTTTCTTCAATATGCACTTTATTTGTATACCTTCGGCTGATTTCAAACAAATTTCTTTATTTAAGCTGTCATTTTATTATAAAAAGGAATATTAAAACATATTCTGTACAAACTGCAGTATAGTTGTAATGGAATTTTAGAGGCTCTGCCCCCTGCTCGTTTGGCTCGCCAACCCCCGGTTGCCACCTGTGGGCGCTCAAAGCCACTTGCAGCAGGTGACTATTAATGATTTTAGGGGTGTTGAGACATCCCAGAATATCCTCAAGAATGGAAGCCCCTAAAGGTTTAGAGGGGCGTTAAAGAGTGGAAATGGCTTCCCCTATTTGCCCTGTATCCAGTGGTACAGGTAGACACGGCCAATCCGGAGAAGATAGACACAGAAATAAATAGTTTAGACTAGGGGGCCCGACTCCCCTGCTCGCTTTGCACGCCATCCCGTTTGCCATCCGCCTCAAAGATTTTATGCTTTTTAGGGTATCATGACATCCTTGGATATCCTCAAGACATAATCAGTACTGGATATCTGGCCCCTCAAGGTTCAGAGGGGTGAGACAGGGTGCAATAAATACAGAGATTAACAACCCGTATCCAAAGGTGGGGTGTGTTGGCCGGATTCGTAAGGTGTCAGACTCTTAACTCGGGTGCCCACCTGGAAGGGGTCATGGTACAGACTGCGCCAATAGAATTTCTAAGGGAAGGGGGGGGGGAAGAAAATTGAGAGGTATTTTTTGGGGGTGCTTTTGCTCTTGGGGGAGGACTTCTGCTTACCCGAAGGGTCCAAGGTCCGATGCCTGCCGGTCAAAGATCTTCCATGTTTGTTAATGGTGACTGGGGCAAGTTAAATATGTCGCAGTCAAAGTCCTTCAAAGAATTAATACCTCTGGGAGTGCTAGACCAGAGATTACTCGTCTTCTGACCTCTGGATCAAAAAACAGCTGTCTTCAGGTCCCCATCCAACAGTTTAGAACAAAAATGGTAGGTACGGGGAATCCTAGAGTGTGATGTATTCAACAGTACCAGTATTGACTTGGCAGACATTTCCAGTTCAGAGGAGATGCGGTTAGGGACAGGCAGTCACAGAAATTAATATTATCGACTATTAGATAATCTGTTATGCAAATTGTTCTGAATGATGTTTTAATTTTCAAACTACAAATAGAAAGAAATTCACGAAAAAACATTTTAGCAATTATTTTTCTTTTCGTAATTGCATATGTAAAGCCTAATAAATACAAATTAAATTTCATTCATTGGATATTTAAAGAGAGATGGGTTTCTAAACTCCTTGGGCCTGGGCTCAGTTAGCCCCCGCTCCAGATCTACTTACCTGCAGCGCGGGGCGGCTCACTATACTAAATGGGCCCCCGGCTTTCAGTGGCTTAGAACTCCAGTAGCCAGTTAGGGGCTCTGCTAATTTTTTGCCAGGGGGGCCTAAAATTTATAGATCAGAGCCAGACAAGGGTGTCACCATCTCAACATGGAAGGGGAGGGCAGGCCCAGGAAAGTCCCAATGCAAAGTCATTGTGACCTCCCAAAATTTTCCTTATTCGATAAATTTTTTTGCCGCTTCAGCAAAATTAGGAGTTTTATTAGGTAAAATTATCCTCATTCAGCGACAATATTTGTGGCATTCCATTCGGCAAATAATTGAAGACTTTTTTTCCTCCCAAAGATTAAAGTTCAGTGTCCTCCTGGGCAGGGCCATAATTTGGACAGTTTGGGGACTGGTCTTTTAGCCCTCCCCCTCCCCCCAAGATTTTGGAAGCAATGCAATTCTAAAATGATAGCAGTATTATCTCAACACCAGTAATTTTTCTTTTTTAATGTACTTGGAAGAAGAAGTACACACTTTCAAACTCATTGACAAATGCCCCCCCCCCCCCCGGTGAATATGTCCATGGTGCCAGAAATGCCTGTTTTTTATTTGAGAGTTGGCACAAAAGTACTTTAAGCCAAATTCTTAAAAAATATTACAGTGTTAAAGCTATTTTGATAATTTACAAAACAATTCAAAATAATGTTTCAAAGAATGATATTTCGCTACATTAGGAATATTTTGTAATTTCATTATCATATTGACAGATCAATGAAGAAATATTAAAAATGAATTTAATTAGAACCTTCCATTGCTTTGTTTTCTTTGCTAGTTGATATTTTAAATTTTAGGAATTTGTTACTGAATGCTTCAAAAAAAAAAAAAAAAATGGTAAAAACTTCAACAAAAATGCTTTTTTTTATTATCATTATGATTCTTAGGTCAAAAGGTTCTTCTTTTGTGCCCCTTTTTTTCTGATTTGGGTACCCGAGTGGTGTAAGTAATAACAAGAAATTTTTTTTCCATCTTTCTATGATTGAGAGCAGACGTCGGAAGGAGAATCAAAACAAAACAACTGAGGCTAGCCTCGTCTCCTGAGCGTTCTCATGTCAACGATTCTAATTTTCCATTGGCTTACAGGGACAGGAAGAAAGGCGTGGTTTAATGCTTACCGTACGTTCGTTATCCCAGTGAGTATTAACGAACTTCCGGTATTTTTGGGCAGAGACTACTGCAGTTACCGTACGTACGGTGAGTGCGTAAGTTGCTAGCGTCCGATACGATGTGCTCGTGCGATGACGTCACGATTAACGTATGCTATTTACGTATGGGCAGAGACTAGACCTCCTAGTTACATAGAAGTTGAATTATTGATTAAAGTTTCAATTTGTATGCATGAGTATATTTGGTTCTTTTCTTTTGAGTTCTTTTTTTTTCTATTAGTAACCAAATTTCCCTATGTTTATGCATGTGTGCAAATGAAAAGCAGAGTTGACAAAGTTTTTACCATCTTATTCAACACCCTAGTGTTCAAAAGTGTCCAAAACTACTTTTTGTGAAACTATATTTTGTGAGAAAATATCAAAAACAGAACAAAGTGTGACAAAATTTTTTTTTGACTATTTAATATATTTATTCAATGTGAACATTCAAGGATAATTATATATGTAACTTATTTATACAGCTGATTTTAATCTAGTTACATAGAAATTAAATTTTTCACTAAAAATTTCAATTTGTATGCAGGAGATATTTTTTTTCCATAAACAAAATTTTTCGACATTAATGCATGTGTGCAAAAGAAAATGTTTAAAACATAGTGCAATAATTGACATAAATACAATAAATTACAATTTTTTATGCTTACAAAAAGTATTATATTAAAAATATGAACTAAATAAAGAAAAGCACAAGTTTTATAACATAAGTGTTTAATAATCAATTTCTTGTTCTTTAATCTATGATTTAAAAAATAATTTTTGTTAAAACATCGTATAAAACTTATTTGCAAAAACCATTAAAAAAATTAAGCTTTTTTTTTTTTTTTTTGCACCTAAATATGGCACATTTTATAACATTTCTTTGAGTTATAAATGGAACTGAAATTAGTTGTCTTGGTAGTGTTGTGAATTTCCTTTCATAACTCCACCAACTGTTACATGAGGAAGTTTTTAAGTAAATATTTTTTAAATGAACATTTTGGAGAAAAATATCATCAAATACTTATAATATCATCAAATACTTATACTTATTAAACCTCATTAATATTTATGCCCTACGAATATATCAGTAAATATGAATTGATTAATTACACCGCTTTAGCTTTAGCAGAGTTTTAGACAGTTTCAGACACTTTTGGACAGTTTTAGACAGTTTTGGACGGTAAAAACCACCTGTCCTGTCCTAAACCAGTTTTGGACAGTCCAAAACCCAACCCTGCTTTACAGAGAACAGAATAAATTTTTTAAGATACTGTCACTTAATGGGGTAACAGATAAATGACTACACCGATTGTATGAATAAAACCTCCTGAAACCAAAATTTTCTCCATAGATGCAGTTTTAAAGACAGAGCTGGATTAAGTTCCATATACACCCTAGGCCAAACTTTGAAATGACGCCCCACCTCACATCCGAACTATATCGAAATCAGCCCCCACCCCAATGGGGTTAGGCTCAGAAAAGGCCTCCTTCCTCGTATTTTGCTTTGTCCGTAATATATACAGTTGGCTCTCTGTTTAACGACGGCTTTTCACGGTCCCAGATAGTCCACTATAATGTTAAAAGCATTCTATTTAAGGACGCTTTCTACTTAAGGATGATTTTTTGTGGTCCCTTGAAAGTCGTTAAACAGAGAGCCTACTGTATTTTTTATTTTTAAAAATATTTTGTAAAGCATCCTGCCATACATTTTCTTTTCCAAAAATATTTAACTTTTAGTTTTCCCATAAAGGAATTTTCAAATTTCAATCTCAAATTTTTGTTCCCCCTGAAAAAGGAAATATTGATACTTTGGGCTGAGGTGGGTATCTTATGTATTTTTTTTTTTTATTTATTTACTTAAATTTAAATATGTCTCTTGAATTTCCTGATACACTTTTGTTCACCATTCATTTTTTACCTTAGGACCATTTATAACTGCTAGTATCTCTTCCTTACCATATTCTAAATTACTTTCTTCATTTTATTTATTTATTTTTTTTTTTTTCTATTTAAAACATATTTTGGGGCATCCCATGTATTTTTATCCACTTTGTTGGGGTCTTCGTGATGAAATTTTGAATAAAAATGCTCCAAAAAATAATATGTTGGCAGCAAACTCCGATAACCGATATAATTATGAACAAAATATATAAAACTGTGTATATAATTTGCTATCAATTTGAAACTTTCACGCAATTGATGTGTGTGTAGAGAATTTAAGCAGTCTATGGCAAATATTTTGTGCAAAATAGGTGATATGTCTTGAAGAGGCGCCCCAATGGAGGTGTCATGGGACATCCCCAAACTTTTTCTCACTTGAACCTGTGCAACATTTTTTTTTCTTTTTCTTTGTGCCTTTGAATCTGTGAGCTCTTCGAGAGGACCCAGTCTAACCCTGAGCAAAGCTATACTTTGAAGAAATTATTGTTCAAATCAAAGATATTGAAAATTATCTGCTTTTACTGGAAAAGGACCTCGACTCAAGCATACACCCCCTCAGCTCTCCTCAAATAGCTTTTTTTCTGTCTAAAGATCTGGTTGCATATCTATAAAGTTGAATTTTGCTTCTTCATAATAGCATGCCAGTTTTTTTTTTTCCAACAAGCTATTAATTTTTTTTCCCGTGATGTGTGCCCTTTTCGGCTTGCACTTTTAGCCCAGGGCTTAGGGTGGCCTATTGTGTAATCCGGCCTGATTAAAGACTCCAGCTTAATCGAATAATTTTCCTGGGTAATTGAATAATAGTGATCAGCTTTCAAATATTTTTGTTGAGAAATTTTTTAAATAAATTTGAAATTAGTAAGAACAATTATTGGCGTAAAAATGTAAAACAATATTTTCCGCCCTCAACGGGCGAGAAAAAACTTGAATTTTCCATCAAAACATTTCGTCTATTCTTATTGTTTTTTCTTGCTGCCATTACAAGAAAAGACTATAGTGCAGTCGTAGGGGTACATTTGAGACATAGAAACAACTTGGTATTAAGAAAAACTTAATTATTTTGGAACCAAATGGAAACTTCGAAATGAACGAATGTTTAAGTTATAAGCCTTCGAGTTATAGAGAGTCGACTGTAGTATAGTATTCTGATTTTTTTGCTCTTGAAATAGAGGAAGGCTATCATATTTCAATTTTTTGGTTCTTGGTTAAATTTTGCCGTAAACTAAAATTAGGGTTAAAACAGATTTAACTTTAGTTAAATAGGGATGACCACCTGAGGGGGGGGGGATCATGGTGCCGACTGCGTCCAAAAAGTTTTTAGGGGGTATTTTTTACCTTTTTAGGGAGGTTCTTGGTTTTTGGGGGGTCTTCGTGATTTTTAAGGGGCTGGGCACTCCTGAGTTAAAACTGTTTTGCGAAATTCCTTAAGTGGTCTTAATCAGGGCTACAATAACAAATATAGAGTGATTTAGCAGTAAGTTACCACTCCTAAGCTAGGGCTAAGGCAGAAATACATGAAATACAGCACGGTTATCGAGGCCTGTAACTATAAATTTTGGGCCCTCCTACAACAAAATCTGTATGCCCGCCCCTCAAAGGCCAACAGTGTAAATTTGCAACGTTAATAAGTTGTAGTGCTCATGTTTTTTTTTAAAACCTCTTAAAGACGTGCCCCCTCCCCCCCCCCCCCCACTAAAGGGGTATGCAGATTGGAGCCTGCAGTTATCACATCCAGGGACTGCAGTTCCGCTCTTATTAGAACTCATCAGTCTAAAATAGTGAATAACCAAGCTGGAGGCAGATGTAATGGCATTGAAGCTGAGAATGCCAACTAACGAAAGGTAAAGTAAATTTATCTCACCATTGAGTGTATGAAGCATTGTTCAGTTTGACTCATGATTAAATTCACGAATTGGGAGAAAACCTATAAAGCGGGCAAAAATGTAAGCCTAACTTGAAAGATTTATAGAATGAAAGCCCTACCATGTACTACGTTAAGCTGATTCCGTGTAATGTAAAAATTCTTTCAAAACCGAAACAGTTTTGAGGTTCTTAAACTTGGATTGAAATTAAAAGATTGGTTAAATCTCGGAGAGCTGTAAAATTATGGGAAACTTGTTTCTTTGCTGACATAACTTATGAACAAAATGAGTTTAACAAAATCAACATTAAAAAACCCACATAACTACCTCGATACGCTTAAACAGGTAAGTTAAAAATCAATAAACTATAATATAAGAATAAAATGAAATAAAAACACTTGAACAAATAAATCCAAAATTTGAGAAGAAATATTGAAACAGGTAGAAACAAGCAACTATCACCTGGTTAAAAATTCATCGTTTGGGGGGGGGGCAATCTAGTGAGCCGCTGGGACACTGCAAAATTTTTGAAGAGGGCCGCTTACAATTTACAGATCCGTGCCGGCAGGATGGCCATGGTTTCAATTCCTGTCGGTGTAAGTTTATCCATGTTTGCTAATGGTGACTGGTGTATGATTAATCTGTAGAAATCTCAGTCTTTCAAATTATCCTGTTTGCATTTTTGAAATTTACCAACCATAAATGAGTTATGTTAGCTGTAAAATTTGTGGAAAAAAAAATCGAAAGGCATTGGTTGAAATGACAATTGCATGCGATTGTGGATGTTTAGTTGGGTAGTGACTCCATGATCCTCTCCTTGTATCCGTCCCTTAATACTCAGCTCTTGGCCAAAGTTTGACTATGTAGGGGGATATGATGCATGTAGTTGTTTGAATGCAATAACATGCATTTTGAGCAAGTCAAATATTTTTAAAATGAAAAAAGTATGTTTTCAGTAGTTTTTAAAATTAATTTCAACACTAGCTGGGTGATTTTGATAGGCAAAATTTTATTTTGTCATTTTAATGACCTTGCTGGTTGCTATTGAATAACCCCAAAGAATAGCTATTGCTGTTGACTAGTGCATCAGGTAAAGTAAAGAAATTTTGTGAAGTAAGTGTTCATTTTACTATGCAGATCAGCAATTCTCAACCAATGGTCCCAAGGACCAAAAACTGGTTCACAGAAAAATTTGACTGGTCCTCAGAGGTTTTTGTTAGTTCATGTTAAAAAAGTTACCTTATTTTTTTAGAAAAAAAGGAAAGAAAAAAAAAAAGATTTAATGTTTAGCTCACAACATTTAGAGTACAATCCCTGGCACACATGTGAGTTTCGGCATCTTGAATTCAAATTATGTTTTTCGCAGCCACAAGTTATGATAGGATCATACTCTTTGGGATTCTTGTTTTTACAAATGCCTCCTATTGTAATTATAATTTAATAAGAACTTAATTTGGATTCAAGATGTCAAAATTCAAATTAATGCAGGGAACTGGATGCCAGATGCTGTGCGCAGGGTTCCGGATGTCTACAAAGGATTGTATAAAGTCAAGTGGGTCCGGCATAAATGAAATCTATTCCAGGTCAGGTGACATGGATGCCACAGCCCAGGAAGAGCACCAGTCTGTGGATTCTGGGGGGGGGGGGGTGTTCAAACAGGAAAGAATGTCTTTCAACGTTCAAGTAAAACCACAAACAATTGACTTCTCAATAAAAAATATTGCATTATCTAACATATTTGAAATCTTTTACGTTAATTTGTTATTAATATTCGTATTTTTCTACTTTGTTTAACATTGCAGACTTTATTACGCATGTATAATTATATCAGAATAATTTCTAATCTTATAATTAACGTTTAAATATTTTTTAAAAATAGTTCTTTAAAACCAGAGCTGCGAAGTGGGAGGAAAAATGACCAACTCTCTGATTACTCTACTTTAAAATCAGACTGATTCAAACTCTGACTCCGCAAGCACAGGCAGCATTACAAACTTTGGGAGAAAATGACTCATTCCAACTCTTGAAATTTCAAACGTTCGATTCCTTCTCCTTCACCCCAAAATCAATACGGCTCCGACTCCACAAACCTATTTAAAACTAAACAAAGCTTGATTAAACTATTTATCAATTAATTTTCATCAAAGGTACCCACAGGGGAAGATTATGGCGCAAGTTGCGGCATCAAAAAACAAAACAAAAAAATAAAGCAAGGGGGGGGGGAGGAAGCATTCATTTTTTAAAATTTATTGATTTATTTTTAATTTCAATTATTAATTTACTTCCATTTATTTATTTATTTAGCTTGTGTGTGTGTCATTGGCATAGCACAGATCTTTTCTATCAAAATAATAATAGCAACAATAATTAAAATAAATAAATTATCAAATAAATAATTTAAAAAAATCAATGAAATTACCAAAAAGTGAAAAAAATAAAAAAAAAAAAGGAAAGAGAGTTGAGATGAGGGGTGGGGGGGAGCAAACCTGATTTTTATTATTTCTTTGTAAAAAAAGATGATCTTAATTACAGCTAGCGATGTCGACATATAAAGCGAAATAGGGTTGATATCAGAATAGTCAACCAAATGATGACAGCACGATGTCACTTACGATATCGTCACAATGACGCTTACGTTATCGTTACAATGACGCATAAACGATATAGGGAGATATCGGAACTATGGGCAAAACGACGACGACACAATGACGCATAAACGATATAGGGAGATATCGGAACTATGGGCAAAACGATGACGACACAATGACGCTTCCGTTATCGTTGTAATATCGAATACGATATTGTTACGATAGCGCACGCTCTGTCGGATTAGACATCGTTTTATATCGTGACCCGATGACGCAGCGATATAGTATTGGTAAATTTTACGATATCGTCGTACGTTATGTGCTACTAGGGTATCATCCAAAGATTATTTTTCACTTTTTAGTTTATTTTGCTACGAAAGCGTGTTTTTTAGTTTTTTAAACTATTATTTTATTTTTCTGTTTTTTAGTCTGATGTTGGAGAATTATCAGGCGATGAAATTATTTATAAAACGAGTGTGAGGTAATATCTTAAAGTTAAGACAAAGGCACCCCGATGGGAAGCTGCTGTGAGTCATCGATGTATGTTTGCGGAAATCATATTTATATTACTTTGAAAATTTGAGATGCATTTGAATAAAAGTTTTGTTCAACAATGGTCTGATCAGCAATGAATTTCCAATTGAAGGCTCACCTAAATTTTAGCATGAAATTAGTTAAAAACAATCATATTTCATGTTCTAATTACCTTGGAGCATTGGAACAAATTTTGTCTGATGCAGAAAAATTAAAGTTTTTTGTAGATATTTTTAAATTATTTTTACGAGTATTTTTTAATGTATTTTTAGAAATTTTTCCTTTTTCATATTGTTGGATTTATGCCAAAATATTGATTAAAATTGGAGGAAACTAACAATTAAAAGAGTTAATTAATTAATTTGATTATAGAATATTGCATTGTCATCGGGTCAGAGGTCGCGTGCCAAATTTCAAAAGAATCCGATCACAAGAAGTGGGCGAAATTTGAGCTGCAAGATTCCGTTACAAGATACATACATACATACATACATACATACAGGTGAAGCTAATAAAAGCGTGTTAAAAATTAACGGGTCACAGTACCTTTCAAACAATTTCTTTTAATTTATATAAATTTTACATTTCTTTGAAACCATAACATGCATACTTAATTTGTAATCAATAATTTATTTTCAATATTTAAAAATATTGCCTACATTTTTTGAAAATTTAAAAAATTGAGGAAAATTTCAACTTTTTAAAATCCCTAAGGTTTTTTATTTTTGCACTAATTTAAAAAACGCTTTTTGCAAAACGATCACTATAATCATCTCTAAAAATCTGTGCATTCATTTGCCTATGAGTTCATTAGAAAATTTCCTGTGATTAATTATATAAAAAATCAAAGTTTTTTTTTTTTTTTTTGGTTTTTAAAGGTTTAACATGCTCTAAACATTAGAGTAATTTATAAAATGCCTATCCAATGCACAGTTTTGTCAAATATGTTATCCCAATTGCAAAAAGTATCACTTTAAAGCTGTATCTTCAATAGAAAAAAATCCTTAGGGATTCTAATGACATGAAAACACAAAAAAACCATCATCGAGAAAAAGCAATTTGAAGTTTTTCTTTTGCATAAGAACACATAGGGAGCATGGCCTAAAACCACTCATAACTTTTTAAATATTTGAACTAAAGCATTGAAACTTTTCCCCTGTGTTCAGAATAGTTTTTTGTTTTGAAATAAACAATAAAAATTTTTTTGCTCGTTTCATCATTTTTGAGGTACTGTAACCCCTTAAAGTAAAATCACACACTCTTAAACATGGAAAGTATTTTCATGTATCTATACTTAATACAACTTTAAAAATCAAAAGATCAACATATATTTTGTTTAAAGATTTAAAAAAGATAACAAATCATGTAATTTATTTATTTAATGTATCAATGACAACAATTATAGAAACAGGACAAGTAGGTTTTGAAAAAATTATTATGCTTCCCATTGCAGTCAGGGTACTCCTCAGCAATGCATTTATGAATACAATTTTTTTGGCAAAAAAAAAAATTCCTTTTAATTAAAAGCCTTAGTACAAACTTAAATGAAAATGCTCTTTTAACATATTTTAATAATGAAGACTGTCATAAAAATTAATGTTTATTAATTCATCCATCATTCACAAATGAGGCTTTCATAATATTGGGATCAAAAAAGATCTTTAAAAAGTAAAAATGTAGCATTTAATTTTTTTTATTTTTATAAGAGCACAGAGTTACATGGATATTTTCTGTTTTCATAATTTTATACATCTTCTTTTCTTGTCTTGACTGCATTGTCTATCGGGGATGCAAAAAGCGTGCATGTATAAATGCAATTCTATGCCTGCTAAGTTTTTTTTCTTGTCATTTAAATATTCTAGTGTTAAGATATTTTTACACTATGCATCGCTTTAATGATACATAATCTATCTCCATAAATCTTAAGTAATCAAGCAAATTAGGTAGTATATGAAGTTTTGGTTGAAATATGCTTTTTGGACTATTTTGAAATGCAAAAGACTGAATAATAATAATAATTAAAAAATTATAAAAGAGTTACTCGGATTTTTTTCCATGTAATTTTAGAAAAACTTAGTTGGTCTGCCTTGTATATTTATGTACCTAATAGAAAAGCTGCATAGATTTAAAAGAAGAAAAAAAATAATAATAATAAAAACTATTTAGTAATTATCTTAAAAAATATAAGTTTTTAAATTTATTAAATCTGAGATTTATTTATAAAGCTTTGCTAGTTACTTTGCATTAATTAGATTTTACTTTTTGCAATAATATGCAAAATTTATGAGAACAAATTGGGGCAAAAAACCAAACAACCATGGTTTCGTGTTAGGTAGGAAAGAGGGAATTTTCAACAATACTTACCTAGAGTTGTTTAAGTTTCCTCACCGGATATGTACAAGTGCTTTTATCTTTTTGGACAAAAAATTACCATGCCATAAGAACTAATATTCAGAAATTACCGTCTGTGAGATAACTGACTATTGCAGCTAAAATGTTTTATTTCAGTTCTGCATGACCGAATTGATAATTTTATTGCTAGTTAGTTAGAAGTAACAAATACAGTAGCATGAAAGTGATTGAGTCGACCTTCTCTATAAAGCGCAAAGGTGCAAGAAAAAATTTAGGGCCCTGTATTATTTCAAAAGTTATAAAATTTACAAAAACATTAACTAAGGCATGTTTATTTAATATAGGATTTTGTTTTTGATGTAAAGCATTTACTACTTCAGAAAATTAAGTTTTTTGTGCTTAATATATAAAATGCATTTAAGATTTCAGCACACATGTTTCACTGACAGTAATTATTTGGCAATTTTTATTTGCTGAAAAGAGCGCTCATTTACCATGGTACCAGAACACATTAAGAAAAGTTTTAACACAGCAAATACATTCAGGAATATTTAATGTATTATTTAGCATGTATAGTATAATGCCTTGTGCATCATTTGCACCCCTTTCCGTTAGAGTAAAATTTCGTAGCAAACCAATTTCCAGAATTCAATCTTTGTTATAAAACTATTCAAAATTTTGGAACATTTTTCGAATTCATTTTTTTTTCTATATTTCAATTATTAATGTGAAATCAAAAATAATATTTGGTCTACTTTTAATATTCTATTCATACAGGCAGGGGTGAAGTTCCCTGAATCAATAACAAAATATAAGAAATTGCATCATCAAAAATCAGTTTAAAGATAGTCGAAATTTAGAGATCTTCAATAATATTTACAATAAAATAATCTTTACAGTATACTGACAACGATAGGGATAGTCACGTTTTCATGTGTAAGAGTAAAAGTACATTATTTTAGTTCCCCCGTCATGTTGAAGCTCCACTGTACAACATCTGCCACACCTTCCTGATGGTGTGCAACAATATGATTATATAATAAAATGATCAGGATACATGGGTTAGCAGGTCGTGTTAAGAGGTCTTTCCATTCTTAGTCCCCCCCATACAAGAGCATGAATATATTCCAGTTCAGACAAAAATGGCACTAGTAAGGTAACTTTTAATGTTCATTGTTTTTCAAACCTCATAAGTGATGGAATACAATTAGTACTTGTAACAATCAATTATAGTATTTTAAAAAAAAACGAGTAATGATGTTTTTAAATTTTTACATGTGTACTACATTTTGTTTCGTCATTTATTGTTTGTGAGCTTAGATTAACATTTTTCCCCCATATTTTTATTGAATTAATAATACTTGCATTGTAACTACTAATAATGTTTTTCAAAGGTATCTTTATTTACATATTTGGTTCTTCAAAGTTTTGATGATTAAGAATAATTTAATTTGAACCATACATTAATTTTTAAAAACTTTTTTAATTAGCTCATTTGCAATGCTAAAAATGATTACAGAAAACACAAAGACACATTGTAGTTCCTTTATTATCAATTTCTTTAGAAAATTATTACATTTTTCTCAAACTTGAAACTAAGTAACATCCAATTTCCCTTAGCTTAATAAAATAATTCAATTTCTAAAAACTACAAAAGAAAATAGGATATTTTATAAGCACTTAATTTCCCTGTAGGAAAGCATTCAGTGCACAGAAACTGGTACATTAGGCACCACAAGAAATCAAACATTAAAAAAATACATACTACAGCAAATATCTTTAGTGGAGGATTTTAGAATTGCAGAGATTGACATTGACACAGCCTACATATAATGAATATTTAAATATCACAAAAGACCACAATATAAATGAATAATGAATAGTGAACATAAAACTCAAAAAGATACGTAGTTTACAATGCTTAACTTTAATTTGATTCTGGAGTAAACATCAAGTTAAACAGACAGAAATCAATAAGTAACAAAACCATTAAAATTCAAAAATTGAATATCAAATTGAGGAGAAAAGTGAGGTTGTTTCAACTGACACAATTTTAACATATTTGGGCAATTCTTGATGGCTGGAGTCGAATATTAGGATCAGCAGCTAGACAGCTTCGGCATTTAGTTTCGGTAGCTGCATGAGCTGAAAATCCGGGTTCCCGGTTTTCGATAAGTTTTGGCAATTGAAAGTTGATTTAAATGTTGAAAATAGGTAAACATATTTTTATATACAATAATACAAGTAATGAAAGTTATAGTATAGTATCATACTGCAACTAATATTAAAAATGCAAAGTAATGACACAATACATAAACCCTTCTGTTTCACGAAGCTTGATCTCTGTGAATACAATGGGACAGCGAAAATTTAAGCTGCATGAAAAAAAGTGCTTTTAAACATTATAATCAAAATGATAATCGCAAGTTATGCTGCAGGAGTATTAGGCATTGTACAAAATTATTTCTTTATTACATGCTACCATAATAATCATTTATATCGAATCATGTGTCAAAAATAAACTAAATTTCAATTTATGCATAATTTCAGAATCATTTACTATATTAATTTGCTTTTGAAGCAACCTTATTTAAAGTAATAATTATTTGCATTTACATTTCACAAAAGACATCCATTCTAAATTGGCATTAACAAAAAATAAATATTACAGTTTAAACAATGTCAGATATACAGTATTTCTCTACTTTAAAATAATGAGGCAACAATGAAATAACAAGAGTGTGTTCTCAGCAATGTGATTACAACAAGAAATGTAATACGTATAATATTTTCAAGTACAAATATTTTGGAAATTTAATATTCTTCATACTTAAAACTAGTGCTTTGCTTTCTTGTTTTTACTTCGTAACAATATACATTTACTAAATTTGCAAAGTAGTTAACTTCTAAAATGCAGATTAAAATTTCATAGTCATAATTCACAAGAAATATTGTTGGAAATCAGCAAAAAATGTGAAGAAACACAAACAGTGCTGATATGATACATTAATTTTCTTTATAGACCTGTACAAGGGGATAAAGATGAATATTAAAAATAAATAAATAAATAAATAAAGCAGACTTTGGCCACGATATACTGCATACTTTCCAGGCAAGACTAAAATACCATTTATACAGCAGGGTGTAGGTAAGCATAGAATCTGGAATAAAGGTAAATTTCAAGTTTGTAGCATAAACAATTAACTTCAAAATTGTGTTGTAGCAATCAAACAACCGAAAAGTATGCCCCTATGTAATGCTTGGGTTAGACAAAGTCAAAACAATAATGGCACACCATTCAGTAAACTTAGCGAAGAAATCCTAACTCCGTCCGTCTATTAAGCAGCATCTCTTAGTAGATAGAAATGGCAGACCTAAAAAAGTTATTGTCTAGTAAAAGAATAAATTACATAATTGATAGTAAAATATTTAACAAAAATAGAAAATCACAGACCTATGTCCTAAATTGCAGACTATTAGACTACTTATATTACAATAACCATTAATAGTGTATTCTTTATTTAAATTTTAAATTTCTGATTTACATCAAAATCGGGTGAAATCTGAATTTTGTCAACTGTAATGCAATATTGCTTTATGAAGTACTCAAACCAAATTTTGTCTATGTACTTGGCCAATACAGGTCAGCTGAAAAAAAAAAAAAAACCCACTTAATTTGTGGATAGTGCCTGCCAATAAGTTTTACAAAATATATACAAGGTATAAAAGTTATATATCATGCCAGGTACAAATTAACAAATTTCAGCACAAGAAATAAATTCATTATATTATAAAGCAGAACCAAATCGTTAAAAGTTAGTGAAAAATATGGAAGACAACTTTTGAGATTACAATGAGCGTATCTTTTCAATGCAAAAAGATGTAAGTAAATGGATGCAAAGTCATGCATTCCATTCAAAAGCTCCCATACTCTTGCATTAAAAAAAGATTCCTTGAAATCAGTAGCGGGAGAGGGGGGCCACACCGCGTGACTCAAAGAGGATTTCATAGTTTATATTTTAAAAAAATATACTTTAATTCTGAAAATTTCCACCAATATATCTTAAACTATATTTTAACTAACAAATTTAACAAAAATAGAGTGCCTAATATTGCAGGGGAAAATGGAGGTTACATATATCTAGGATAAATTTTGCAAAAAATGGATTCACAGTTTATATTTGTCTCCCAAACTTTTGTTATGCCACAAAAATAGAACCAAGTTGTTTCTAAAAATTAAAATGTTTCATATTTGCATAAAACATTTATAAAGTTTTTTTTTTTTTTTTTTGGGGGGGGGGGGGGAGAGTTACCACCCTGTGTGACATCTATACTAGGAACTCTACTTTTTACAACACCAAAATACATGATGCATTTTTTGTTGCTATTTTGCTCTGTAAATTTTTTTTCTTGCAAGTGACTTATATGATAAACTTACTAGTACATCGGCATACCTTTCGTCTATAACTAAGAACATATGAGCAATTCTTACATGTTTTGATAGAAATGAAAGTAACTCGTTGCACCTTCATTGTTAAACCAGATTGGATTGATACACTTCTAATTAACATTAGAGTGAAAAAATTAGAGATTAAAACGGCAGCAACCCTTTACCGGGTCTGCACATTTATTGTTTTATTATTTAACCAAAAAAAAAAAAAGAATGTATATACATTTTTTAAATTTTATATTTATAAAAATACTAATTATGTAACATAGCTTCAAAATAAATATCCTGTTAAGTTGATCAGAAAAAAACAAAAATGTTTTATGACTGAGCACAAACCTATTTTATTTTTGAATTATATAAATTTAAATATAGCTAACTAAAGAAAATAAGTAAAGCAGTTAATGGTTAAGTATGTCAAGTAAAATAAATAAAAATTTAAAGTAAAATATTCTAACAGTACATATTACAACAATTAATAAACATAACATATGGTTTCAAATAACTTTTTCAGGTTTTAATTCAACATATCTTTTTTGTATATAATAGAGTGATCTTCGTGTGGTTTTTACCGGGCACATACATATAATCCAGTTTTATAGAGCATTCATATGATTAGAATAGTAATATAGGTACATAATAACATAACTAATATTAATATACAGTCAATATTAATATTAGTTATGTTACATTTATTTTTCAAACATTAAATTACCATATTCCATGTATGATTGTAATCATCATTTATATAATCATATAATTTAAAGTACTTAAATTTTTCCATGAAAAAGTCTACTTTATAAGAAAATAAAAAACAGTGAAGTTCTTAAAAATCTAGTAACTAATTTTTAGTTTGTGCTCATTAAAAGTATCAGATATTTACAAACCCTGAAAATAACATGCAATCATTCGAAATACAAGACATAAAATTCCACACATAAAATTAATGTTGAATACAGGTTGGCTATACATTTACTATTTCTACCAACATAATAATACTCTTAGTCATGCTCTATGTTCTACACATGAACAGGGAAAGGACTTAATATTCGTTTTGAATTCCCTATAAAAGAAGTTTAATAATGTAGAAGAAATAATGTATTTTTATATTGGGGAGAAAAAAACCCTAATAAATTTTGAACAGCAACCAAGTGAATATATTTAAATATTCTACAATTGCGCAACACATCATTTTATACAATGAATGAAAGTTGTAGTAGACTATTATAGTACAAAAAAATTTTGAAAAAAAAAATAGAACCGACTTCAAAATTGCTCTAAAAAGTGAAAAATAATTTTATTCTTTAAACACCATCGATAATGCTTTTAAACATAATTTTTGAAGTTGGCGCAAAAACGATCGATAAAATCATTCACAGCCATAACTCAACTACAAGTATAAATTTAACCAGGTCCAGTTTCTTCACTACCAAATGCATAACGCATTGATGGCAGCATATTTGAGTAACGATTAAATGTTTCGATCCTAACTTTGGATGATTTTTTGATAAAAATATGAGCGAAGCATGGTTACAATGGATTTTACTTTTTGTTTTTGCGCCAACTTCAAAAATTATGTTTAAAAGCATTATCGATGGTGTTTAAAGAATAAAATTATTTTTCACTTTTTAGAGCAATTTTGAAGTCGGTTCTATTTTTTTTTTTTCAAAATTTTTTTATTTCATTCTTTTTAGTGTAAATGTAGATATTTCAGTAAAAGTAAGAAGTTACCTAGTAAGAAGTTCGGCTCTATATCACTATATTGCTTTAGAAAAGCCTTTATTCAAAATTATCATTACAATTACTATTAATGTTACTCTTAGATGGCACCAAACTTTTATAACAATGAGTTTCATATTGTCGCGTAGATGAAGATAGCAGGACAATGTGAAAGCCAAATGACGCGAATACTCAAGCGTTAGTCTCAACTGGAGATCTTTATTCAGAACCACGAAGGAACGTTACATCTCCTTATATACAACTTGAGAAAGTGCTGGAACTTTCCAGACTTGGAAAGATACAGAAATTAATAGAACATTCGAGAAAATACGGGATACAGTAGAAACGAAATTTTAGTAAAATTCACTTTGTTCTAGTCGGGATTTGAACCCGGGGCGCTCGTGTGGGAGGCGAGAATTCTACCACTGAGCCACCGTTATCCACGAATGAAAAGTGCGAACTTCGCTACAATATTATAGGGAAATTGCATAAAATTTACTGTTTTTTGCCCATAACTTTTTTTCTAAAGAACAAATATGGTCAAACAAAGTAATGGGACCTAAGTTGAGCCATCCCCTATCCATCAAAAAAAGAATCATCAAAATCGGTTCACTAGGTGAGACGCTATGAGTGGACAAACAAAAAAAAAAAAACATACATACGGTATGAACTGATAACCGCCTCCTTTTTGAAGTCGGTTAAAAATGAACACTTACTAGTATCATGACATTCAAAATAATTTTGAGGTCAGAAAAAACACGCAGATATTGAATTAAAAATTTTTTTTCTCAAATTTTTTTTTTTATTTTACGGCACAATACATGAACCTTACTATCACTAACTCACTAAAACATGAAACAAAATCAGTGTTCAAAATAAAGTTCATAAACATGTAAAGTCAGGTAGATGCCATATTTGAACCACAATATGGTAAGAGTAGACTATCATGTTAAACTCAAATAATGTCTATTACAAACTATCTACCCCAAATTTACGGATTGAAACAAAAGAAAAAATATCGGAAATGCACGAGAAAACATTTTGCATGATTACAGTCAACTCAAAATATAGTGCTGATAAATTAATTTTATTTACAGACCTATATAAGAGGATAAAAGAAAAATTTAAAATAAATAACTAAATAAGACTTGTTCTAAGACTTACTGTATTCATTTTCAGGTGAGACAATTCTAAGCAGGTACATAGAATCTGGAACAAAGGTTTGCAGGTTCAAGTTAATAGCCCTGGATTATCCAACTTCAAAATCCTGTTGTAGCAGTAAAACAAACACTGAGAACTGAAAAGAATGCCACTACGTAATGCTCATGTTAGACAAAAGTCATAACAATAGTGGCACACCATTCAGTCAAGATAGTGAAGAGTTTTAGATGTGTCCCGCTGCACCATTTTTTCGTGGACCATTTGTAAACCTGAAAAAGTTATGATCAGCAGGTCAATAAATTACATAAATAACAGTTAAATACTTAACAAAGCTAGAATATCAAATAAATCTGCTCAAATTTGCAGATCATTATCCGTTTAGAAACAGTGGCCTTTCAAAAACTGGTACCCTGCCCTTTTTTCCCTCGAGTAAACAGTAAATATAATATACTAGGGGGCTATCGCCCCCTGCTCGCTATCGCTCGCCAACCCCCGGAACTGCTTACGCAGTTCCCTGTGGATCGCTTCGCGATCCATGCTCGCTTCGCTCGCTCGCTGTATGCCAATACATTAGCCTAGCTAAAATTTTCCGTAAAAATTAAAGTTGGTAATTGCATTTAGGTCACCATCCATTTAACCAATATGAAAATTACGTTCATAATGTTAATTTGTCTGCTTTAGCCAGATTTTCGACAGTTTAACTTTGCTGTATGTAAGATGACTGCCTTGGCAATGTGCACAACTTTATCATTATAGATACAAAAGTGTCTGTCATTGCTTTGGAGAGATTGCACTTCTACCTGTTGGTCCGCGGAAGGTATTTTATTTCCCTTCTACCACCCATTGGAAAACCAATGAAGGCATTCCCCTATCCGCCACCTGGGGACGCGCCCTCTAGGGGTTACAGGCTCCCCCGAGGGATGTATTTACATTATTTACACTCTTATATATTTACATATTTACACTCTTATATATTCTAATCTGAGAAAACTTCCTCATATACACAATTAAAAATGTCCCGTTTGGGAGCCACAACTGACACTGCTTCAAAAGATCTTGTTCTTGATAATGCCACATAGAGCTGGCCATGACTAAAAACAGGCTCAGAGAGCACCAAACATATTTTCTCAAACGTTTGTCCTTCTTGTTGTTATTCTGAATCCTTGCCACGTCACGAACAAAAAATGGTTTAACTAAAAACGCGAAAACTCGCCAAGGCTACTTTGCTTGCACAATACTAAAACTACTATAACCCTAAACAAATTTGGCGAAACCTTTCAGCTGAGAATAAAAGGAATAAAGTAAATTCTTTCTCGGTTATTCATTTTGAACTGAACTGTCGTACTGAAGCAGAGAATAGACGACGCTCAAAGCGCCTACGCGTTCAAAACAACATTGCCGATGAACATGATTGTGGAGCAATGTGTGAAGAATGCGAATTTTGTGGTGCTCTTTATTGGCAGAAAGAGCGTAATACTGCAAATAAATATACTAAATGTTGCCATGACGGAAAGGTGCGGTTACCGGCATTGTGTGACGCACCTGATCTGTTGAAGGAACTGCTGACTGAAAATTCCCCAGCCGCTAAAAATTATCGGCAGCGAATCAGAGAATACAACTCTGGAAATGGCTCGTCTTAAATTGGATTCAAGAACGGTTTCCTGCCTTCTTTGAGCTTTTCTTTGCTGATTAAGGTTGAAATGGGCCACAGCCCGACTCAAACTCATCTCAAAAAAAAAAAAGTTCGTTGAGTATTCTGTGATTCAAGATTTCAAAACAACGTAGAAGTTTGTTTACATGATTTATCGGCGAAGTGTTGCCAACAGAGGTTTAGAAATTCACCCCTTCATTTGCCGGCACGTAAGAGAATTATATATATAGATTATAATTCATGAAGTTATAGCAAGCACAAATGAAAAGAAAAAAATATCTGCAAATATTTAATCATGAAAATATATATTTTTAAATACTTCAACATTATTTAGCTCATGGTCACAGTTAAATTAGAATTAACAAAGAGCATAGCTCAAAAGTAATTGTTTTATAATTGCATATGTATATGCAAAAGCATTTTACACTAAAAACCTAGTTTTAATATAATCTTCAAACTAGTTCCGAGCTTTTAGGTATTATTGAAAGAATTACATTTTATTTAAGATTTAAATTGCAGTTGAACTTAACTAGAAATAATTTTAATTGTGAACTGCTTCACAGGTTAACCACATGTAGAAAACTGGGGGGAAAAGAAGCCTGAAATTATCCAGCATTCAAAGTAATAAATTCATTACCTTACACAATACATGAACTTCATTATCACCAACTCATTTAAATATTAAAAATTACCAGAAAAGTGTTTATAAACATATAAAGAGGTAAATGGTGTTTATGTGCTACATAGTACGGCACAAGTTAACTACCATGTAAAACTCAAATAATGTTTTTAATTTAAACAAAATAAAAAACATCAGAAATGCATTAGAAAACATATTCTGCATGATTAGCTAACTTGTCGAAAATTTAATGTTGTGTTTTTGAGTAATATCATGCTTTGTTTACATTTCATTTAGGTTATTCTTTTTAAGTAAATAACATTTTTTGCATGAAATTATTGCACAAATAAATAGACAATTTATCTGCCACATGTTCAATTATGAATATATATTTATAGATATGCATATTTTTAAATGCTTTTACAAAATTTAGCTCGTGGTCACATTTCAGTTAGAATTAACAGAGCACATAGCTAATAAGTAATTATTTTCTAATTACATATGTGTAAATGCATTTTACACTAAAAACCTTGTTTTATTATCATTTATAAACTAATTCAGAGCTTTTAGATAGATTGTTTTAAGAAATACATTTCATTTAATATTTTAATTTCAGTTGAACTTAACTGTAAACAATTTTAGCAGTTAACTGCTACACAGGTTAGCCACATGCTAGGGTACAGAAAATTGAAAAAAAAAAAGGGCAAAGATTATCCAGCATTCAAAATATAACTTCATTACCTTACATAATACATTAACCTCATTGTCATCAACTCATTTAAATATCAAAAATAACCAGAAAAGTTTTAATAAGTATGTAAAGAGGTAAATGCTGTTTTTGTGCTACATAATATGTAAAACTCAAAAAATGTACTATCTTAAATTTAAGGATTTAAACAAAATAAAAAACATCAGAAATGTATTAGGAAACATATTTTGCATAATTAGCCAATGTGTGGAAAATTTAATGTTGAGTTTTTGAGTAATATCAAGCTTTGTTTACATTTTATTTATGTTAGTTTTCAAAAGTAAAATTTTTTTTTTTGCATGAAATTATAGCACAAATTAAATAGACAATTTATCTGCCACATGTTTGATCATGAAAAAATATATTTATAGATATGAATATTTTAAAATTTGTTTAGAATATATTTAGCTCATGGTCACAGTTAAGTTAGAATTAACAGAACGCATAGCTCCAAAGTAATTCTTTTATAATTGCATATGTAAGTGTAAATGCATTTTACACTAAACACCTAGTTTTATTATAATTTACAAACTAATTCTGAGCTTTTGGGTATTTTTTTTTAAAGAAATACATTTTATTTAAGATTCAAATAGCAGTTGAAATTAACTATAAACAATTTTAACTGTTAACTGCTACACAGGCCACATGGTAGGATACAAAAAACTGGAAAGGCCCTAGCTTATCCAGAATTGAAAGTAATATATAATTTTAATTTACTTTTTAAAAAATATATTAATACACAGAAATACAGCAACACTAGTACAAGCAACGTCTAAATCTTTTCCACCCATTATTATACAAACTTACCTATCAGAATAAAATTTACATTACAGCTATGAATGTATTAAATCAAACACAAAATAAAGTTTAAAACATTTCTTCCTAAAACACATAAACCCCGAATTACTTCTGCTGGATGTACAACACACTTCAATTAAAGCCTGGCCGAAGGATTGGAAAGAGGTAAGTCAATTTCTTAATGCAGCGATTTTTTCTAGTTATAACTCAGGTTGGTTGAATTATTGGATAACTAAAGCAAATTTCCATTCTATTTTTAGTTTTTTCACACAAAATCTTTCAAGCTGTGTGTTTGTGTGTGTGGTTTTTTTTTTTTTTTGGGCTCATTTTATTTAGATAGGATCAATACAAAGAAACATTTTAATCATCATTTAAACAATTTTTCTAAAGATGAATTTTGAAGTCATTGAACCTTAATGATTAGAACAATCATTTAATTATTTTAAATGTTGCATACGTGAGTAGTTTAGGACTTCAAGGGTTTTTCAGTGTATTAAAAATTTTGAGTGTTCATAGAGCAGCAATTGGGATAAAGCTTGTTGAGCCTAGAACAAAGATGCTTGTATATTGAGAGATTTGCTTGGACACAAATTTACCGCAGGAATGCTTGACTGCAAGTCACACAACATAGAAATTTTTATAAATCAAACATTAAGATAAATAAAGCTAATATTTGTTATGCACTTGTAAAGATGACTAAAATCGAAATTGTCGCTGCTCTATTGTGTGTTTCAGGGTGCAAAATATATTTTTTGAAAGCCCCTAACTAGATCAAAGGGATATTTTCCCCTACATTTTGGGATGCTGGAGTTAAAATAATTATAATCCTAACTAATAAAAAATATATGCATTGGGGAATTTATCTTCATATGCTAGATGTCAAGGCTGACTAATTTTAACTAAACTGTACAGGGTGTTCTTTTGCAAGCATGTTTGCATCGACTGCTTACACAACAACCCATACCATCTTCTAATGCTTGTTGGGGGAGGAGATTCAACACCAGGGTATTTTTGACGAAAATCAAACTGAACAGTTGTTACGGGCTCGCATTTCGTGAAATGTAGACACTATGATTTTTGGGATGCAGTCGCCCTTTTCCAACACTGAAATGGTGGGCGAAGGAAGAGTTAGCGCTACTTGTCAGCAACTCTGTGAAACTCGAGATTTTCCCCATTCTAACGATACCTTTTTTTAATGAAATGGATTAAAATCTGAATAGATATAGTCTTTTGATCTGATTTTTTCTTTTAAAAAAAACTGTCTCATGCATTTCAAATCTAAAAATACGAGCCGTAAACTCGGTTTGGGAAATTGTGGCTCGCACTGAAGGTTTGGAAAAAATGTATTCACCTTCTGGTGACCTGACCAAATTTTATACTCTTTATGTTTATTATTATTAAGATCTACTTCCAGTAAAAAGAATAACAATAAACGTAAATACAGTTGGCCCTTAATAATCTTAAAGTGCAGGGGAAAGGAACAAAAGGCAAATTGTCTAAAGTTACTTAATAAGATTTGGCAGTTTGAGTTATTGAAATTTGTCCCCCCCCCCATATCAATTTTTTCCGGGAATATAGTGCACAATAGACTATAACACCTATCGTTTGGACAAAATCAAGTTTTAGTACCTCAAAAAATATCATCACAGAAAATTAAAAAAAAAAAACTTCGAAGCAAAAAGTTATTTTTGACTGCTTACTAAAAAACATTGTATCTTAAAAAGTCCTTGAGCTTGTAAACACAATTCGACTTTTCCACCCTTTTGGAATTTTCAATTTACAGCAGTAAAATATTAGAAAATCTGATACTTGCTGATTAGTTGGAGGTGGTACAGATTTCTCAACATCATCTTCGTTAGAATCTGCACAAATAGACTCTCAAAGAAAAGCTTCCATAATCGCTCTGCAGAACAAGGACTCACACCTATTTACTTCTTTCTCGATATTCAAGCAAACTTTCATGTCTACCCAGTCCTCATCAACAAAGATGCCTCTTAATGATTAGCCAAACTTTGTCATCACACACAACAAAAAGGCGACTTTTGGCTACTTTTCCAGCAATCTAACTACACTGTGCGCATGAAATATTGTAAATAAACCCTTTCATACAAATCGATACGCAAAGCAATAAGTTCAAGGCAAAACAATCTTTGACTTAAAAGGAGTACTTACATTCGAGATATGTAGAACTTTGTATTGAAAACATTAAATTATTTTAGAACCAAATGAAAAAGCTCTAATAAATACTACAATCCCATGTTCAGGGAATTTCGTTGTTTTGATGAAAATTTGAGAGATATTTGTTATATTAGAAAGTTGGGAGAAGGTATCAAACTCCAGGAATCTCCCCAGCAAATCCGTAGTGTTGGCAGCTATGGCAAGGAAATTTAGTTTTATGTGTAGCAAGATACTACAGTCGGTCAGACATATATTGAAGTAGCAAATTGCCAGGGGAAATTCAATATATCGAAACAATCTTAGTTTATCATAAAAATCTCCTAAAGCATTAAAAATAAAGCTAATTGTTGTGTGAAGCTCAATTTCTAATTGATACAAGCATTCGATTAAATGAAAGTTGATAATCAAAAAAATTCATTATCTACTGAGTACCTTACTGCATAGTTTCTAAAAAGTAACTTTAAAGCCATTATTACCACTTTCCGAATTTTCATAATAGCAGGCCCTCTGCTTGTGGAAATACTAAATTTTCTAAGAATGACATTTCGGCCTCTTCATACATCCTAATTCTTCGGTAATTCAACTTGATGCGCAACATCAAGGGACTTTCGTTATGAC
The DNA here is from genome assembly GCF_026930045.1 of Uloborus diversus. Taxonomy (NCBI): domain Eukaryota; kingdom Metazoa; phylum Arthropoda; class Arachnida; order Araneae; family Uloboridae; genus Uloborus; species Uloborus diversus. Next base: position 71,311,517 of record NC_072733.1, read on the forward strand.
AATGTAATGGAAGAAAAATTCAATTTACTTAACTTGAATGATTTTCACTGAAGCTAAAAGGACTAGGAATGATAATTAACAGACAAAAGGGGCGACTTAAAACTGAGTATACTGTATTACTGGTTGCAACTAAGATTTAAGATGAACTTGAGGGAATTAAAGAGAATGGAACAACGACCTATCTACACAATCCTTGAACCCCAAATTCTTTCTGAGTTGCGTATGAACTTATAGTGAACATAATTCTTTCCACAATCCTTCATTTTTCATAAGACAAACAGTCGGAACTGGAAAAAAAATCTACGAATATCTCAGTTTTTTTTGGATACTACATAGAGACTTTTTCGATGTATAGAAACAAACTTTCCATGTAATGGACATGGAAATTTGCTGGGATTTCGATATATTAAGGTTTGACTGTATTAGGGAAATTGATGAAAAATTCAGGGAAATAGCCATTTTTCAGGAAACTCTGGTTCTACGACATTAAAATTTAATAAAAACACAGGATACAAATATAAGCAATGCAAGATAAAAAAAAAATTTCTATACAGGTTTAACTTGCACCATAACAAACAATAAGAAGCTTTAATCAGTCAATTTATGCAGTGGACTTAAATGAAACATGATAAAAAAATTTTGAACTAACTAGGAGCATTTTTATAAAAATTCCTAAATGGATTCGTATTAACAATAAAAAACTAAAAGAGAAATGTAGAAAAAGAGAGCGCTAAATAAGCTCAACTGTACAAATAATTCGCAACTCCAACGAACTGTAGGGGGCACTGAAGTCACTGTCTAATGGCGGAATTGAAAACTAAAACAAACGCACATGGTAACGAAGAAAATGCTGAAAGTGTTGTGATTTTTGTTCGTACGTATGATTTTTTCGCTTTATTCTTTTTAAATTAATTTTCAAAGTCTTGTGGATATTCTGGCCCACGTAGAAAGAAATGAGAATTCAAGAAGCATTACTAAACGTCAAAGATTAATGCAAACTACGTAGTTCGTAGTTCTAAGCAGCTATTTCCATGATGTTGAATTCGATATTTATCAATTCTTGATAAAACTAAATAATAATTGTGGCCTGACAAGAACAACAATTAATGCTAGAAAATTCAATATGACATTAAAAATTATTATCGAAAGAAGATGATACTTCTTTGCCTTGCTTGGCTAGCGCTTATTTTTTTTCCATTTGTAGCTGAGTTATTTCTCTCGAATTCCCGAATCGGTTCATTTAAAAATTTTCTGTTTCGATTTTTCTAATTTCTGAGTTACGATTTAATTGTGTCATGTTATGCAAATCATCAACAAAATTCTCACGGATATATGGTGGTAGTTTTCTTTTCAGTTGATTGACCATTATTTCTTTTCACTTATCGAATTCTGTAATCTTACTACCATTTTATTAAACTCATGATAAAAATTAAAAATGGTTTAACTAAAAACGCGAAATCTCGCGTTTTTAGTTAAGGCTACTTTGCTCGCACAATACCAAAATTATAACCCTAAACAAATTTGGCGAAACCTTTCAGCTGAGAATAAAAGGAATAAACTAAATTCTTTCTAGGTTAAACATTTTTCATTTTGTTCTACGATAATAAATCCAAGAAAATATTTTGCATACTGTCCATTCCAACTAAATGCTGCTGTAAAATATGATTAGTTAAATTAATTTAAGATTAAAAAAAAACTCATATTCTTACAAATTCATACAATAAAAAATTTTACCTGGTATAACGTTATCCAATTTTGTTAATCCAGAGTTTTCTTGTTTACGCGTCCACCATTTAATACTTTTTTGAAAGAAATACGGAAAACTAACATTATTTTGAGAAGCTCGAGAATACTCTTAGGGGACGAATTAATTTCTGTAGCTGAAAGCAAACTAAGACACATCGATTGCGTTAATAAATACTCAGAGCAAACTGCCTGTGTTTACGTCAACAGACACACATGGAACTAAAACGTGGCAATGTTTTAGTTCCATCGGCAGTTTTGTAAATCACCGCAAGGTAGCGTATTCGAGCGCTGGAGTTCCGAATTGCTAATCACATTACTTTTAGAATAAATGATACTTAGTTTGGACCTACAACCTGTGTTATTTTCATAGAAAATGCAGATTTCAGTTAAAAGCGTTTGTATTATGCAAAAGGAAAGGCACTAATAACAAAAAATTAGCAATCTACCTGCACGTATTACTTAAAACTACACACTTAGTATAAATTACTTAAATTTAATTCTTGTTATCAGATAGACTACACATCTATGCGGAACGAAATAAAATTATTCCCTGAAAAAGTTTAAATCTGGAACAGCATTGAACGATTTATTAAGTCACATATAAAATCTTGCAAACAAATTAAATGTCAGCAAATAATTATCTTGCAAACAAATTCATTGAACATATTACTTACTAATCATGTTATCACAAATTAACAGCTAAAATCCAAAATTTTACTTACACGGCGTAAATATCTCCACGGCATCCCACCTCAATGTGATGAAATGTTTCGAAGAAAACTCAAAAAAACAACATAATTCATACAAGAAATTTAACTATTAAAAACTTAAAACTATAATCCTGTTTAATTATTCACAAAAGCAACTGCAAAATTCCACCCTTCGTCACCATCCAAATAGGCCTAACCTATCGGTATAATCCACACTATATCAATATCACGTGCAAACTTGGCGAAAAAGTTAACATTCAATGTACAGAGAAATTTACACCAGTAAATTCTGATTTCATATACAGATCAAAACAGTACTTTACTCAATAATGACAAAAATGAAAATTTGGTAAAAATAAGTCCAAATAAAGAAAAATTTCGAAATATAACTTACATTACGACGCAAAACGATTCGAGTGCTTTATTTACTACTTTAGATGTCAAGCATTGAGCCCAGTAAGTGCATAGAGTATGTAAATTATCACTTCCTCGACGATAGTTCGATATTGGTTGACATAAAAACATCGTCTGGTCGCAAAAATGTTAAGAAATGAGCACGGTTACAGTTAACTAGATGCTTAAGAGCTAAATATCGGTGGCTCGTAGTGTTGTGTATCAAAATGTCTCCGAAAACGCCTGAGGAAGCTGAAAAGAGATGTTATTAATGTTTGGCATAGGACAGGTCGTTTACACTTTTGTAATGTAAGAGAACGAAGCTATTGTATTCAGTATTTTCTTTTAGATCAGCTGCAAAAAAAGTGGAGGGATGGCTAGACAATCGAACAGCTAACTTTTCAGTCATCAAGGCAAAAACATATAAATTATTTTTAGAGTCGCTATATGAAAACGTAGTTTTAGGGACTTAAATTTTTTCGTCTGCGAGAAGTCGGATTCCAAGTCAATGTTATGGATTGCACTGTAGCATTTATGAAACGCCTTTTTAAAGATAAAAGCGAGAGTTTTTCTGGAGAAAATGTTTGCGGGCGTAATATAATAAACTTTTAATGTTTCATCAGTAAAAATTTGCTTACTTCGTTCATATTTTTGCAAAGAATACGGGTGGGAGGGGGGGGGGGGTATGATTGCAATCCTACACTATCTTAAAAGAAATCATTTTGTTAATTAATACCTATGAAAATAATCAAATGAAAAAGTTATTTTTTTTTTTGCACATCTTGTACGTCAAAAGATCTTTCCTCAAAAGTTTGTTCAAAGTAAGTTCACGTATTGTACAATGATTTGTATATAAGAATCGAATAAACTGTAATGGTAATTTTTTTTACCAGTTTAAATTTGAAAAAAAAAAAATGAAAGTCAAATTAAAAACCAAACATGAAAATGAGATATTATGACCTAAAGTTTTCCAAGAACAAAAACAATTCTGTTCGAATTGAACTATTCCCTCAAGACAGAGAGGGATGACCTTATCTTTAAATTTTCCTTTTTTCAACACATATCGAAAAAATCAATTTATTGTTGACTTTTGTTTTTTGTGAGCTATATTTTTCGAGAGATTAACCCAACTTGCATTTTTTTTCTCAAAGTACAAAAAGAGCATATTCGTGTTCTCGATTCTATAACATTTGAAAACCAAAAATAAGCTCCGATATTTGAAAGGGATTACAACACCCATCTCCCCTCCCGTAAAACTGTCATTGCTTTACGCAGGCGAGCGATGTGTAACTAGTGCTGAAAAAAGTGACAAATGAAAATAAAATGTTAGTTTTTACTTATGTTCTGATGAGGAACTAAGATCTTTTAAGGCAGGAGTCCTTTTTTGTCTCCAAGAGCTCATTTTAAACTACTAAACAGACGGTGGGCACCATTTATTTTTCGTTGTATATTAATAGGTAGACGACAAGATTTAACATATAAAAATTATTGTTCATATTCTTGTGTTCGATGAATAATTATTAAACAACGCATAAGAAATCTACAAAGTATCGAAACTTTTTATTCGTCTCAAAGCAAATATGACTGTTGTCACATTTCATTGAAATTGCTTCTTAATTAGAAGGCATAGTATTCCTGTTAATAAGAAAATGTTCATGTGTTTATATAAAAACCGCGGATTGTGGTCGTCAAAAACAATAAATCACACAAGTATGTGGAACCATAACGCGATTTTGTTTTGTGTGCTGCACTTTTTAAGAATTGAAATTGATTTATATCCCAGGTAGCACAAACCATCGGATTTACGTTGGAGAAAGGTTGAAAATGCATCGTAATGGTTGGAAATATGTTTTGGTTAGATATTGGTTTTTTCATACGCTCATCCGATCATTTGAAGCATCGGAGGATGGTTTAAAACCAACCTATATCCGACTAAACGCATTCCCAACTTATTTCTAACCATCAAACCTGTTTCACATTTACGCCCATTTATTGTAAGCTGGTTGCTGATTAGCGCGTTCTGCGAAGCGTGCGTAATGCGTTCCATAAGCCCCCCCCCCCGCCTCTGCAGTCTTGTTGAGACGAGACCCAGGACTTGAAAAAGGGGTGAGGGAGGAGTGAGTGCGCCAGGGGCATAGTCATTTTCTTTTTCATTCCTGGGTCACATACACATTCACATGTGTCGTACTTGCTCACGGCGAGTGTCGTTCAATCTCACAAGTACTAAAGTCTTCCAAAGTAATTCAATTCATTTTTCCAACTATTTTTCTTTCTTTCAATAAATTTAAAACTAAGATAAAACATTTTTTTTTTTTGTATGTGTGTGTTTGATTATTAAATGCATTCTACTTTTATTTGTTTTCCAAGCACGACAAATGATTGTGGCTGTGCAGGCCCAGATTTTTCTTGTTTCAAACTGCTAGAATTTTTTTCTACAAATTCATTTTGGCAGGAGGTTTTAGGAAGAGGTTGTTTCTAGGGGAATTTTCTCTTTTTTTTTTTTGGGGGGGGGGGTCTCCGATGAATCGAAATTCTTGAAATTTTTGCTCATTCGAACTGATTTTCTTTTTTTGATAAATGCTTTAACTAGTTTTTTTTAGAGAATTTTGTGAATGCTTTGAATTCGTTTTAGAATTTTATGTTGTTCCTTTGTTTAGCTTTGGTAATTTTAAACGCACAATACATGTGCAATTTACCATAGAAATAAAATTGTGTCTTTGCATGAACTTTTCTCGTTGATGGATAAAATACATTAAAATTCTTTCCCTAATACTAAAATAAAAAAAAAAAAAAGTCAATGAACATGAATTTTTGAATGAAATGGGAGAGTATAATAGTTCGACAAAACAATAAAATAAGTAGTTTTCATGATATTCAAGTTTAACCCACGTCATTTGAATTGTTATGAAGATTCTAACTGAATGTGTATGCGTATGTTTTTTATTTATTTATTTATTTATTTTTTTAATTCTTATTTCAGGTCAAAGCAAAATTGAACCTTCAAACAAGCTAGGTTATTTTTCATGGCAGAATTTTAAAGTCAAAGATTTTATTCTGTCTTAAGAATAACCTTGCTGGTGATTAATATTTCCTGAAAAAGAAAAAAAGAAACTAATGTATGCTTATGAAGATAATTTTCGAGTAATTATTCAGAAAAATAAAAGGTAAGAATTATATCTTAATTTTTGTTCATATTTTATTGAAACGTTTGTAAATGATAGGGAAATGATAAATTGTATTTTTTTTTTTTTTAGCATTTTTACTTTTTGAAACAATATATTGATGTAATGAGTGAAAATAGTAAAAACTTTAAATGAAACAGGTTTGAGAGCAATCAGAGGTAGCAATAAAGGTTATGATGTCACAAACAAAGGGCAAAAAGCCACATAAATTATAGGTACTATATATGATGCAACTATATTTTAATTTATTTTAGCATATAAGAGTTTCCATGCTTCAGCATATTTTTTTAATTTTTAGTATTTCTATTTCTACGCTTGTAAAATAATAATGATTTGATATATATTTGGTAAAGTATATTGATTTGATGAGGGAAAATAATAAAAAATTCAAATGAAATAGGCTGGAAAGCTATCTGAGGTAGCACACTATTAAGGTTGCGCATATTAAATTTCAATAACATTGGGAAATAGTTACTTAAATGTTGATTTTTCATCAGAATAGCGTCGGAAAATAATCAGTCTAAAACGTTGCAGCTAACGTTGGAAAATTGTTGGATAAGCGTCGAAATTTATATTGGGATAATGTTAAGAAGTGTTGTTTAACTGTTGTAATTTACATTGGAATAACGTTTGGAATTGGTTGGTTCACCGTTGCATTTTACGTTGGAACAGCGCTGGAAAAATGTTGAGATAACGTTGGAAACCAATCGTTGGATAACCGTTTTCCGACGGTGCACTTTAACGTATGTTCTAACGTAAGAGGCCGACATTAGTCTAACGTAATAAGCTAACGTTGGCCGAATGTTCGTGTGCTAGCTGGGATCAATTATATTTCAAAACTTCTCAGCTGAAAAAATTAGATTCAGTATAATCATGTCATTCTGAGGATTCAAAGTTTTTATTTCAAGTCCTGTTCTTAACTGAAAAAGCACTGAAATTTAAGTAGATAGTTCGGTTACATTTGCTTAGTAAGTATAAAAGTATTGACAAAAAAAAGAAAAAAAAAAAGTGTTCATTGACTCGATGATATTATAAACAGCAAAAGCTTTCCAAGAGAGATGAATCGCATTTAACCTTGAGGCTTTATCAGTATTGGATGTCGTTTCTGCTTTTGTAGCTAATACTAAATATAAAAAAACTTTTACCTAGCATTTTTTTTTTAATTGAAAGATTTTTATCGCTGTCATAGAGCGGCGAGCATACGTAAAACGATCAGCGGGAGCAATGATGCCCGCGGGCATAGGTTGGGCTTCAAGGCATTTATGGTTCGTACGGGGGGGGGGGCGCTAGAAGGGCAACTGCCACTCACTTCCAAAAGTAAGGGGGCCTTGCTCCCTCAATTTTCACAGTAGAAAATTGATGATTGATTGAAAAATGCTTTTTTACAGGGTGGATTGATTTATTTCTTGAAAAAAAAAAAAAAACTAAAAATTTAAATGGACTTGTCTAACTTTATTTCATAAGAATGAAGTCTTCGGTGGCCATTCGTCCCGATTGTGGAGTCGTCCCGCAGGGATGTCATGTTCCACATTTTTAGAAATCATTTCGTGAGTAATGTTAAAAGTCGATAATATAGCCAATTTTACAAAAAAAAAAAAGAAAAAAAAATCCCTGCTTGAGGTGCCCCGCCCCCTAACCCTAACACTTCTTTTGAATCTCCACTTTTTTGATGGAACAGCCGCCTATGTGCTTTAAGGTATACGTATAGGTTTGAAATAGACGAAAATTTTTACTTTTTTTTTCTTATTCACCAAAAATATCCATTTAATCTTTTTTAACGGGAACATCAAGATAGTAAAAAAATCTCACTAATAAAAAAAGTAGCAAGAGTTTTTCGAAATACCTTTCCCAATGGCAAATGTGTTCTTTTTTACCTTTAAACTCATTTTTCTCGGAATATCCCCCCCCCCCCCAATTTTGCGTGTCCATTCCAACAGAAATAGTGTTCGCGTTTAAACTATCATTTGATTATTATTTTTATTTTGTTTTTTGCTACAAAATTTACGTAAACTGCAGGGTGTTTCGAACCTAACTCCAAAGTGATTGGTAAAAAAAAAAAAAAAAAAATTTTTTTGGTACAATTTTATCGCTAATTGTTAGTATATAAAAAACAAAAGTTCTTGAAGTCCAATTAAGATAAAGGGTACCATAAAAACTATGGCTTGCGTGGTTTTATTATTAGGTTCAAAACAGAGTGAAGTAAGATGCATCATTTAACACAAATATTGTATCCGATGGTGTATTAGATTTTTTTGTAATCGTTGCTCAAAATTATGCCAATTAATAATGAAATATTAATTAATTATTGAAAATTTAAAGTTTCTAAATTTTCATTGGAAACATAAGACCTACAGAAGGTCTTTCGTATTTAATGGAAGCAATCTTAATTTTATTTATGAATGCCGTATTTTTTGGGGCGAATTGTTTCTATCTGACAGTCATGCTTCTTGACAATAGCAGTAGCTAGCATTTTCCATGAAAGTAAACGTTGTCTTAGTACTGTCAAGTGTCAAGTCAGTTTTACTCCATTTCTCTTGGACCGTTTTCCCAAGTCCGTTCAGTGTTCGTTGAGGCTGTTCTGCAAGGGATCGTTTTAAATTACCCGAAAGCACAAAAATCTATCGGAGAAGCTTCAGGTGTTTTTACAAGTTTTCATCAACTAGAATGAACTTTGTCCCTGTTTCTGATTCTTTCTTTGTTAAATAAGCGACAGTCGACTCAGACGTGTGATTAGTGGCTTGGTTCATATGAAGTTCAACTTGATCAATATCCTTTCCATTTTCAGCTGGAATTTCATCTAAAAAAAATATGTAACCGTAGGTGATACTAAGACAGGAGGGGGGAGAGGGATACTTCCCCCGAAGTGTTTTCGAAATTTAAGGGGGTCCGGGACACAAAACACGACAAACTTTGGATTTTTAAAAAATATTTTAAAAACTTCTCCGTTTTTTTCTGTGTAAAAGGACGTTTGAATCTTGTTTTTTATCTTAATTGGAACGAAAAATATAATTATTTTTGTTGCATGCATTTAGAACTAATATTATATTTAACTTTAAAACTTTAAACGCGTTTTTCTTCATGATGCAATTTTTCTCGATTTTTTGCATTCAAACTCTTATGTGTCAAGAACTGATAAAGTAATGAAATTTAGAGCATTTTCCCAAAATAGTTTGCTTTAATTTTAACTCGGCAAATAAAATAAAAATTACTGCAAAAAATATGTTTAAAAAAAAAGTATCTTCGAATTTTCGAGATTTTTCTTCAAATATTTTTTACTTTTTTATTGAATTAATATTTTTTAAATCGCCGAATAAAAATTAAAGCTTAGATATTTGCGCATTATTTTTTGAAATTTTTTTTTTTAATATTTATGTTATGACTTTGCTTATTAAATAGATCGTGAATCAGAGTAAAAAATTTCAAAACTCCAATCTGTTTAATAAATTGTTTTTCAAAATGTGTCCTGGACCCTATTCAGTTCTGAAAACGAGATTTTTTACTATATATATCGTCGACGTCATGCTAAAGTATCGAATGCGAAAATTGGCACTTTTCAAGAGAGCCAAAACAATTTCTTTCCACCTGACGCGTTCAGTTATTTTTAATGTTTTAAGTTTCATCCATAGATAACTTTAAATGTCAAACTATCGTTTGAAGTAGTTATAACCAGTAGGTAGCTCTTTTTGAGTGCTACAGCAAACCATAGAATTTGAGAAACGCGATTAATTTAGTTATTCGTTAATTTAGCATGGTGTCGACGATATGATGAAAAGAAGAAATAGCAAGACAGAAAAAGATTTTAAATAATGTGGCTACCATACAAGCATTGATTTAATGAAGAAATTTCGTAGAAAGGCAATAGGGTACGTAGAATAAAATTAAAAAAAATGCTATTATCTTTAATTAAATGCTAAATTAATGCTAAATTAAAATGCTCTTTTGTTGAGCCGTCTAGTTTGCTAGACATCTCTTTTATGAGATTGACGCTTAGCATTTAACATATACTCAGTTGTTTGCTGTACTTTCTTTTGTCATGTATGGGAAGAATAGAGACTTAATATCAAAATAAATTAGTACCACTGTCATATGAAAATTTTAACTCAACGCTCATTGAACTGCGGAACAATTCGAGCATACAAACGCTACAAATCTTTTTTTATTCAAAATGAGGAAAATGTAACAAGTACCTACTGATGATCAAGAAAATTTTGAATAAAATATATAATCTTTAATTTGTCTGAAACAAAGTAGTAGGGGAGACCGGGGCAGGTTTTCGCGCGGTGCACGTTTTCGATTTGACTTTAACTCGTTAGCGAGCCGGTAGAGCGAAGCACCGACCAGACTATTTGAAAGGCAGCGCCACTAGACGACAACTACGAGAGTTTCAGTTGGATGGCTGTTCACATCGCTGCGTAACATCAGTTTCACTAGTTTTTATACAGGTAAGTAAATTTTGATGACCTCATTTAAACTAAAAACAAACATATACGTCTTAAGTTTTTGTCTGTTGTAATATTTCGAAAGAGCACATTAAGGAGCTACCAGTGATGTGATAGTTTGTCCATAAAATTCTTTTTTTGACAGTCTGCGTGAAGTTAAAGGAAAAACATGGCGACGGAGCACGTTTCCGAACACCAAGCGGGGCATATTTTCGCATCGAAAAGTGCCCCGTCGCATCGAAAATATGCCCCGCCCCCTTCGATCGCTACTATTTATTGATGTTTATTATATTATTTACTCTTAAATGAAGCATAAATAGTTGTAACATAAAAAGGTAAGCTTCTTATTTGACAACTTATAATTTTAAACGAAAAACAGACAAAAAATAAATCACAATCTCAATCATTCATGAGAGATACATGTTAAAACAAAATAGGCCTAAGTGTTCATTAAAATAGCATTAAACTGATATGTTCCCAGAATGACTTGATTTTATGACTTGATATATTGATCTGTGTGTTGGGTTTTCAGATTTGACATGGTACGACACTACAAAAAGAAGTCTGAAAGAGGCAAGTACGCCATAGAGACTATGGTAGAAGCTGTCAACAAAGTAAAAGAAGGAAGAAGTATGAAAAGTGTAGCGGCAGAGTTCGAATTGTGCGACAGGACTTTGGCAAATTGTTGTAGAAAGTTAACCTTTGAAAAGGTAACTGAAACCCCCAGACAGTTCTGTGCTCCTAACAGGGCAGCACGAAGAGGCTGATACTCAAGTTCTAACACAGCCAAACATAGGTTGTCCTAGAGTCCCTATATGAAAACGTAGTTTTCAGAGTTGCGACAACGCGGCATCATTTTCCTATTGGTCGAAGACCGCCTGAGGCAGTGTTTCTTCTTCTCCCGTAGGATTAACATGGAGCGTATGACAGTGCTGTTGGAAAAACCCAGAATCTGAAAAATTAAAGGTGAGTCCAGGATTTTGATGCTCATATTACTGTTCTACAATGTTCAAATTATGCGTGTGTAGCTTTACTTGAGTGAGTCCATTCCTATTTCTTTAACTATCGCGTAATTATATCAAGAACATGTGTTCCGGCGTGCTAAAATTCCATTCTGATGCACTATTTGGGTCTTTTATAGTTATTTTTTCTATTAAATCGATGATTCCAACCACAACGTTATTGAAAAACAACACTTTAAGACAAGGCAAAAGTTTAAATTGTGTAAATTAAATTTTTTTAACGATAGATCTCTGTATTCGACTTGGCGCGATCAATTTCGTGCTTGGCGACGAATGGAAGTAAACAAAACATACACTTGTGATGTGAGCATTAGGGTGGGCCGAAATAAGCCGAAAAAATTTTTTTTTCGAAATCAATTTTTGGATAGCGCGCAAATGTTGCGTAGTGAGCTAGTTAGCACTCACAGAAAATTTCTTGGATATTAAAAAATATCTAGCCGGCGCTATTTGACACTGAAAAACCGAAAAAAAAAGAGAAAAATGAATTTTTGTCGAAATTTTTTTTTAAAACTAAATTCCAAATATTTTGCTGGAATGCACCGAAAATGTGATATAATGAGCCAGTTCGAGCCTATAAAATGTTTCATTGATTTTAATGAGCATTTAACCGCTCCTTTCCGACACCAAAAATTGGAGAAAAATGAAAAAAATACTGAATTTCTTTAAAAACCAATGTGAAAATTATTTTTCAAAATTAAATCATAGACTAATCAATTAAATAGCGCCATTAATCATAGTAATTATTATCACGCAATAGTATCGTACATTTTCGAGAACTACATATATAGATAATAAAATTTTAAAAAAGAAATCTTCAAATTTGATTTATAATACCTCATGCATAATGAATATTATTTTTTCGAATAATATTGTCCCTTGTTATCAAAGATGGAAGTTCTTTCCTAGCTTAAAGTTTAGCACGAATGTATGCATCTCGTGCAGTTTCACCATGAACTTTTATTGCAGCTTCGGTTATTAGTTTCACACAACATTTCACAGCTTGCGTGTGACAGGGAAATTTCTCGAAAGTAAACTCTGTAGAATGTTCTTTGCACATTTCTTTCCATTGTTGGTCTTTTAGATGCATTGTAAAAGGTGGCTCTGTTACAACACAGTTTGCCCAATCAACTAAATCAACATAATCAACGGCTTCAAAATTGAGTTTAGGACGCTCAAAAAATCGTACACCATCCGAGCTCTTCGTCTTCTTATTTCTAGAGTTCAGAATGCGCCTAACAGCTAATTCCCGAATGTATTTTCTTGAGTCAAACAACATTGTCAACAGTAGCTGTTCAGGATGAGCGAAATATGCATTACTTGAGAGAACTTTGAAAATTATCTCCTTAACGTTGTCTGGAAACTGCCTTGCAAGAGAAATCATTTTCCAAAAATGTTGGGCGCGGTACTGGCAGTTCGGTTTCATTTTTATTTCAAACCACATTGGAGCATAAACTAAAATTACATACTTTACAAGCATTGTAAGGTTTTCTGATGGAGTTGGAGGGCCTATATACAAGCGTAACAAACGGTTTGTAGTTGTCAGTCATCGCGCATGACTGACTGAGTTTACCTGGGCTACTGTCAGCCACGCTTGAAGGACAACTACCATCTTTTACACCAAGACAGATTTTATACAAATATTGTTGTTCAGTACTTAAATTTTTTATATCTTCCATGTCCAAAACCAGAAGATTGCAGTCAATTTTATCAAATTTGACCACCGGATTTTTTTCACAATCTCTAAGAAGTTGTTCGATAGCTCCAGAATATGAATGTGGCCACTTTGTGCAACCGTCCAATTCCAGTATAAGATGCCTCAGTGGCAACTCATTGTGGACATTGGACACAAGAGAGGACCCCTTTAATTGCTTAATTCCCAGCTGTGGAGGTGTAGAATTACAGCATTTCTTGTTGGGGGGTTTTGTCTCTTAAGTGGGTTATAAAGTCGAGAGGAAGAAATGGCTTGAGAAAAAGAAGAATACTTGCGTTCAATTCATTAATCAGTTTAAAGGACTTCAGAGGATTCACATTTTTTTAATACTCAAGGGCTCTATTTGTCAAATATATATATAAAATAGTTATAAAATAATCTTAGGAATAATAGAAGTAGTTGAGCGCCATTTATTATCCAGGAGAAACAATTGGAACCGAAGATTAAAAAATTAGCATCTTATGTAACTATTTTTTATTTGAGTGTGTGCATTTTTTAAAATTGGCGTACAAATGTCGCATAAAATTGATTGAATTTTCACTGTTTTTTTCTAAGTAACGTATTGCGTAACATTTCAGTACTTACTTATTTTGAAACTACTTTTAATTTTTCTTTTTTTTTTTCATTTTTCCAATGTTTCAGTCTTAAAGGAGCGTTACTAAATATTCTACGAAATGTATAAAAGTCTTTGATGATTTCAACTAATTCACTGACAGATACTTCTAATGTTTGCTGAAAATAGCTTCAAACTTTTATTTTCAACCCCCTCCCCCCCACTGTTTTTTTTTTTTTTTTTTTGGAAAAAGTGCATTTTTGCCCTTTTTTTCAGTTTTTCGAGGTCAAATAGCGCCGGCTAAATATTAAACAAATTTAGCGAAATTTTTTATGGGTAATAACGGGCCCATATAGCAACTTTTCCGCACTATCCAAAAACAGATTTCCAAAAAAAGTTTTTTCGGCCCACCCTAGTGAGCATCTCACTGGATGTGATCATTTGTATTCTACATGCTGTATGTTGCAGAAATTTTTATTTCAAATAAATGTGACTTGATATTAAAACCCATTTTAACTTATGTTTTAATGTTAAGGTTTTTGTTTTTCATGATCATTTCTTAGACAAAAATTAACTTATGTGCCGTTTTTAATGTTCCTTCAAGCTATAAAACTCCGAGATAAATCTTCTCTTTATGCAACGTAAGTATTTACAGTGTCAAGTTTTTGTTTTTTGAAAGGAGATGCAGAGGAAATAAAATGTTTATAAATTATAGAACTTTTAGTGCTTGCTGGCAGTATTTTTTAATAACATTTAGATTTAAGGAAACAATTT